>NC_136497.1:93003930-93148930 GCF_053919585.1 Euprymna scolopes
ATGAGTGTTTTAAAGACAGGCTTGGATCAGATGATTTAAGAAGATTAAATCTGGACTGTATAGGAAGATGTGTACGGAAACAGGAGACTGTTGGTTTAGCCATGTTGAAAGAATAGATGAGAGTACTTGGGTTAGTAGATGTAGAACAGTTGATACAGCAGAATCAGTTAGCAGGTAAAGACCAAGGCAAACAGGAGAGAGTGATAAGGATAGATTTGGGATAAAATGTGGTAAATAAACACCTGGTCAGAGATAGGTTAGTTTGGAAGCCAATTTATAAAATCTATCATGTCAACATTTCAAAGAGACGTTAAACCAATTATTATTATATTTGCATGCAGAACGGACGTTAAATTGCTGCTGCTGATGATGATTAGTAATGCTTAGCTCGAATGATTTCTACAGAGCTCAAATACTGCTACAATGACGATACTTTGAGGGATCTCTATGGAGTGCAAAGCCTGAGATTATTATAATTATCATTTGAATACTACAATAGCATTATTCTTACTAACAAACATTTAACAAAGATAAGAAATTACATTTACAGACAGGGAAGTAGTATACTCAGTAATATATGCATGCATTGGTACTGTAGAGAATAGGCTAATCAGATTATCAGGCAACTGAGTAAGCACATGTTTAATGTCATATCAGCCTGCAGGGATTTTAAATAGTAGCTCAATCTATCCTTTGGTAGATTCGATATAAGTAAGCACTGTTGATAAACAAATTAAGAATAATCAATTTTGTTGTTGCAACTCAATTGGTCCCTTAATTTTATGATCCACAAAGATAAACCGTTAAATTTGTGAACATTTTTATTAGGTCGATTCATAAATAATTTCCGTTTTATGATCTTTAATTCAATTTATAATGCAAACTGAAAAAATCAAATTTTAGTCAAATGTATATTCGCCATTTTTTCGTATTATCTTTTCCTATTTACCAATTATTTTTTTTATGTCTAAGCGAATAAAATGAAGACAGTTTCAATTTTAAAAAGCTTTGGATGTTTTCTTTCAGCTGTTTGAATTTTCTGCCTCAAAATGTAAAAACGTAGATTTGAAAACCAGTTGAGGCACCGTCAGAGGAATATAGCAAATAAAGTAGAATAGAATAGCCAAGTTGCAAAATTTTCCCTGCATCATTTTTCCAGTGTGTAGTTTTGCATTATCATGAAGAACTATAATCTTTTTCCTATTGATATGTGCCGAGTATTTTTTTCTCAGATTTTTACCCACGCGTTACAATTGCTCAAAATACAAGTTTGCATTCAGTGTTTGGTGTAATTGTAAAAACTCATGATGTATAATGTCACGAGTATCTCACCAAACGCACAGTAAAATCTTTCTTCCATGGATTTCAGATTTTGAGATGGGTTGTGATCATTAACTTTTATCAACCACCTGCTTTTGCATTGCATATTGTAATTGAAAACTCGGTTTTCATCACTTGTGATGACATGAGCAAGGAAGGGCTCATTTCACAGTCTGAAAAGATGACTTGTTATGATGGATCTGCCTTATTTTTCTCACTTAAAGAATGTGGAACCCAGACGTCAAGTTTGCTAACTCTAATTCATCTTTTATAAGTGGCAGCATATAATGAGCTGTGAAGTATTGAGTTCTGCAACTTCACAGGCGCTTAGACGAGGATTTAAAACATCTTCATCAATGTCCGATGGGCGCTATAGCCTAGGCTTATCTTCGAAGCTCAAATCTTTGAAACGAAACTTCATAAATCAATTATTTACTTGTAAATCTGAGATGACATCTTGGCCATATATGTTGCATATTTTCCTTGCTATTTCTGCATTACTTTTCCTTGTTTCAACTCCGACAACACCACATGTTGAATATGCAGATTCGGTCCTTCCACATTAACGGTTATAAATTTATAATTTGCCTACAATATATATATATATATATATATATATATATATATATATATATATATATATATATATATATATGTAATTATATATATATAATTATATATATATATATATAATATATATATGTAATTATATATATATAATTATATATAGATATAATTATATATATATAATTATATATATACACATATATATATAATTATATATATATGTATATATATAAATATAATTATATATATACACACACATATATATAATTATATATATACATATATATAATTATATATATAATTGTGTATATATATATAATTATATATATAATTATATATATAATTGTGTATATATATATAATTATATATATATACATATATATAATTATGTATATATATATAATTATATATATAATTATATATATAAAATTATATAAATAATTATATATATATACTTATAATTAATTATAATATATATATATATATATATATATATATATATATATATATATATAAGACCACAAAATCACCAGCTTCAAGGATTTTTTCAGATGAAGGAATTTCAAATTTACTATCAGAATTTAAATACGCCCTGGATATTAGTTCAACATTTCCAGTTTATCTTCGTAAGATGAAACCATATTACGAAAATATGTGAATAATGGTCTGACAAAGAAAAAAATCACTCTGTTGCAAAAGTTGTGAGCAGAAGAAAATACTAAGTAAGCAAATTTAATCATTTTAAAGAAACCGGAAGACAAGTCATTTAGTGAAACAATAGAAATTCTGTCGAAAAGTTTCGAAAAATGGTTTGTTTCATATGCAATATAAGTGGTTAACTATCATAAAACATCTTTCATAATTAACATGTTATAACATATGCAATAGAAGTGTTTAAATACCGTAAAACATGAGGACTAATTATCGGAATTATGTTCAAATGTCTAATTTTTGTTCAAGGTCTAACGACACCGAAAAGCAAAGAAATTAGCTCTCATAGTATTGTGGAACAAGACCCAAACGTTACACTGCAAAAGATAATTGAGGAATACCAGCGTCTTATAATAAATATTGAAAAAGATAATCGGATTGAGGAGAAAAAGCATATAACGAATACAAAATATGTGTTTTAATTGTGGGCGTGTAGGCCGTAAAAGTTCCCATTGTCTGGCAAAACAGAGACTAGTACAAACAAAGTCGCAATCGAAGATGAATATAGTTTTGTCTAAAAACGAAATGAATGAGGATCAAAGAAGAAAGTACCTAAATATAAAAATAAATGGATAGACCGTAAAATTATTACTCGATTCAGGAAATGATATCTCGATAATAAACGAACATACTAAAAAAAAAAGGATTTCCACTGTTAATAAACACAGACAAAATTGCTAGAAGGTATCAGGTACAAAATTAAATGAAAGTAGAATGGAGTTCATTGCAGTTTCAATTTTTGCATTAATTTGTTTGGACCTGATGAAACCTACTGAATTCAAGGCTAAGTTTCGAAGTAACGGTGTTAATATTTGTAAATGTATTTAGTTGAATTAAAGTAGCAGGATTCAAATATTATTCTCATTAAATTGACATAAAAACAGGAATGGATGAAAAATTTGAATGGTTTCGTTGTAGTTCTATTACAGAAGGTGATAATAGATGATGAAGTGAGAATCCTTGTCATTCCTTAATCGATAAATAATAGGAATTGATTTAATATTGTTAGTATTTTCTTTTAAAACTTAACACTACATTGAATAAAAGTAAAGGTAACATTTACTGATTTATAGACAGAAGTAAAATGTAGAATAACGAATGAAGAAATCGCCTTAAAACAAGATAGTAAAGCAAGTAAGATTTAAGACTATTTACATAAGCAATAGATACCAGATATCGAACGAGCATGCCCATAAATAAGGTATGCATTAATCCTTCTCAATTATGATGTGGAAACAATGTGTCTTTCTTCAGTTTTCAAGATGATCATTTATCTTTACATATAAACAGAACAGTCTGCAGCTACTTGATTCTATGATGGACGAAAAGTTCAAATATCTTATTAGAATATCAGCTATCCCATAGCATGAATGTAATCCAGCCAGGCACAAATTGGCATAATCGTTATCATTTGAGATATTTCAATTTTATATCCTGTCAGTATGCATTCATAAAGTTTTATGATGACCTGTCTCTATCTATTGTTGTGAATTAATTATTCACACTGTTCCACTTAACGCTTCATGAGATTTGACAATCAAAACCTTGTGAACTTCTGCTTCAAGATGAATGCAAAAGTCAGAATAAAAGAGTTCAACAAGACAAAAGTTTGATCTTCTGAGATAAGATTCAGTAAGTTTTTCATCTCCCTCCTCCGTGGATATTGGAAGCCGATTAAACTCTGCAAAACTTTTAACTTGCTACAAATTAGAAATGAACACTCGTTAATCTGATTACCGTGGTGGCTTCTATCCAAAAAAAGCAAATAAATTGAAAGGAAGCTGAAGTTGACTCACCAGAATACGAAAGCCAGAAAATAGAGGAATGGAGTGGAATATTAACATTTCCGCAAAATCAGAGGTCATTTTGAAAAACTAATGAAATGATAAAAAATGCCAGTCTTGATGCAAACCTCAAAAAAATTTAGATTGTCAAATATCATTGAGGATATGAAATCATATTATGACCTGACATAAGTTGTTAGAGTGGATGAAATTTTAACATTTTTCATCTTAATTTATTTTCGGTCAAAGTAAAGTTTACAATACTCTAGCAATAATTTAGTCCTATTATTCGATAAACCTTTTAAAGATTTCCAAATATATATGTTGCTTGGAAACAATGTGACCCGCTGGGTCGTTCATTGAATTCAGGTTAGATTGATTCATGAAAAAGTGAGTTTTCAAAGCGAGTTAAATATAAAAAATGAAAAAAAAAACACAATTCAAAATTAATCTCTTTCTGCTTGATATATATACATACATACATATATATATATATATATATATATATATATATATATATATATATATATGCATGCTAATAGTCAGATATGGCTTCGTTGCTAATTTGAATCTCCCGACCGCTGGTAATCGTGACACTCTGCACTGATGACTCCCGAAAGAATGAAACACTAGTGTCTGTAGGTATTTAATAATTATTATAGCAAATAATTATATATATATATTTACATGTAAGTACATAGGTTTAATAAAAACATGTTGAGAAACACTTTAGCAAGAGTTAAACAGACATTTGGTTTTGGAAAAGAAACATAAATAGAGGTAAAAGTCCTTAATCCGTGGAGTTTCGAAGAAATACTTCCCTTCTCGTAAGAGGGGAAGAATTAGCAAAATGTAAAAAGAAATTTTGTCCTGTAGAGTATTTAAAGAATCTAAGTATGAAAAGGATCATACTAGCGTGAAAGTGAGATGTAGGATAATAAAACAGAGGTGTTAGGTAAAAAGAAAAAATGGTTTCACGTGAGAGTTTGGTCCCATGGTTGTTAAATCTAAAATCAGATGTATCCGAGAAAGTGGTAGAAATAAAATATCCATTTGTATATGTGAATTGCTAGTACTACATATATAACTCCTATTTAGAGGAAATATAAAAAGTATATATACTGAGAAATATTCTGAAAGGGAAAATAAAGTTATTAGAAATGCACAAAAGTATATTTTGGCTATAGTGATCCCCCAGTAATTTTACAAAAACTATTATAATATTAACAGTTTTATGATGGATGAGCTCCCCCATTTTAGAGGAACGATCTATGAAGTAATACTGAACACAAACGGATTAAGATTAGAAGGTAATAGAAGATTTTTAAATCAATAAGAATTCTTATTGATTTAATTTTAAAGAAGAAAAAACATATATTAAAATGATAGAATTGCGAGCATGAATTAAAAGTGAAATACAAAAAGTAATATTATGTAGAACAGAGGTCTATGAAAAATAGTTTATATACCGATCAATGAAATAAGGGAAAATTTAATTTTCCTTCATATATAAGATAAGAATATCAAAATCCTATGCACTTTATTTCGGAACGTGCATTTGGAATTTTCATATCTGTAAATGTACGTGGATTAAATTTATTGATTTTTTTTTGGGGGGGGGATGAGGAGGAATTTTCCCCAAACCTTTTTTTTAATTTACTGCAAGAGTATTAATTATGTGTCGTCTTTCTTGTCAATAGAATATAATAAATACTAATTGAGTCACCCTGATTAAAAGATTGGTTCAACTTATATCTACAAGCGATGTAAACAGAAGAGTAGAGACAAATTCGTTAATTTGTAAAGAAATATTCTTCGTAAGATGTTTTTTTTTTATTCTTCTCTATTTACATAAAGTTACATAAAGTTAGTTCAGTACATTTATATATTTGCATGTACAGGGTTCACTTTTAAACTAAGTCGGTGGATCAATTAACCAATCATAAGTTTTGAAACACAGCTTGTGGGCATAAAAGGTCTAAATATAGACCATATTTAGATAGTAGCTCTTTCTGAAAATTCAGATGTCTGATTCTAGAAAATTTAAAGAATAAGTAGTAGACATTAGTTAATAAATGTTCCCAAAAGTGTTGAGTATTTAAAAATATATATATTTAGAAGAGGCATATGAACACAACCTCCTGTTTGAAAATTTGAATATTTCTGATTTGTTATTAAATTTAATTATAATCATTACAAGCCAATAAAGTAAAATTCCTCGGATTTTATTTTATTTACTTATTTTTTTCATAAAACCCTTTAAGCATAAGCCTTAAATTTTGGACAATTTCTAGAATCAAGCTCATCCAATGAATTCTGATGAGATTTGGAATAAGTATTCTAGACATAAAGTTTAGTAACATTTTATCTTGATTTTAATGATTTTAAGAGGGAAATAAAAGTACCGCAAAAACAGTTCTATTTAGAGAATTAATTTTACCCTTCCTGAGATGCATATTCTTCTAGTTCCAATATATTTACTATTTCTAATCCTACGTAAAAATCTTGCAAGAGTCCTCTAGGAGATTCTAAATTGAATTTGCCTAAAATGTAAAATGCTCAATTATTGTCCATGGATGTAAATGATTTACAGCCTGGCCATTTTTATAACAAATATTTAATGTTTTAAACTTTCTCTTGAGACATTTCTGAGCTTGGTCAAGCCATTAATATTTAAAAGTTTGAGACGACTGAAAGGAAGATGCTCTATGCAGAATGAGGTTAAGCTGACATAGCAAATAAATAATTCAAAATATTGGCTATTTTTATTGTTGGTTTTTGTTTGTTTTTTAAGTGCTATTAAGCCATAAAATATAAAACTCTTATCCAGAAATGCTGGATTCCATTTAAAATTTGTAATTGTGATTAAAAAGAATAAAATAAAGACACAAAAATGAATACAACTTAATTCTCTTTATTCATATGTGTATATTGATAAAATTATTTGGAATTGCCCGGAACGAAAAAAATTTCAAGATTATAGATGCTGTAATGAATAAAGTTATCTTGCTAGATTTTAAACGTTGGACCTTAATAAATTTTAAACTAACACTAAAAAAACACCCGTCCCAGAACGAGTAAAATTATCCTCCATCTTGAAAAGAACAGTTTTGCACCATTTTTATGTCCCGTTATGCAGATTAAGATCAACATATAATAATACTAAACCTAATGTCTAGAATCCTTATACCAATTTTGATCAAAATCCATTATATGGTTTTGATCTGGAAAATGTCTCAAATTTAAGGTTTAGGCTTAAGGAATTTAAAGAAAGATATTGAAATTCATGGAACTATGCTTAATTGGTATCTAATGACTATGGATCAAATTAAAAACGAATCTGATAGATTTTAATTTTCAAATAAGAGGTTTCTCCCATATTATGCCCCCTTGAAACACTTTAAAATACTCAAAGTTAACTGAAATTTGGCAATATTTATTAACTGATGTCTATAATTAAAATTTCACGAATCATAAGTATCTGGCAGGGATGTGCAGAGGAGTTGCTAGGGGTGGTCAAGCACCTGCCCCTTTTACTCCTGTTTTAAAAGTGCCCTTTTCATATATTATAGGCCTGTGCCCCACCAAGACACCGTCTTTTTCACTTGAGTACCTGCCCTGAAAAAGTTCTTTACACGTCACTGGTATCTGAATTTCTACAAAAAGCTTCCACTTCCTCTTTGTATGAACTAAAACTAAAACTCGTCCAAAGCTGTACATAGAAATATATAAACATACCTAACTTTATATGAATTGAAATATTAAACTTTGATTGTGATTAAATAATTTTAATTTGTTATTCAAACTATAATCACCTACCTCTACTACAGTTTATTGAAATCATTATGTAGACCAACCTGGACAATTCGTAATATGGAAAAGTTTTTTCAATTTTAACTGAAAAATCAAAATCTACAAAGGAATGTTTTCATCATTTCCCCACCAAAAGTATAAAAAGTGGAAACTGAAAAGTTTTACAAAATTAACTCTTCCCTATATTTTATCAAGACGACTAAAAGAAGTTCAACTAAATTCGCAAAGATTTGTTTAAACAAGCACGCTATAGATAAGCATAATTGCATAAATGACAATAATTGCAATAATGTTTCGTAGTATTATTTGAAAATTTATATAAAAATTAGGTTTTATATAAATAAAAAATGCTATTTGTCTATTGCAGCGTTTGGTATCCATATATGTCAGTTATTAATATGATATCGTTAAACCTAGAAGTTATTTTTTCGTTGTATCGGGCTTTCTGAATTAAAGTCTTAAGGTACTGAATTAAACAGCAATGTAGATTTTTTTTTTTTTTTTTTTACACAGTGATCACCACTTATCAAGGCCCGGAAACCACTCAGGGATAAGGGTTATTGCAAGTACATTATGTTAGTGTGGAGATTTGATGAAGTGTTTACTTAAGGGGGCGGTTCATTAGGAATTTGTTAACGTTGGACTTGAAGACATCCAAGTTTTAGTCCGGTGGGAAGCAGGCAGACGGAACAGAGTTCCACAGGCGTGCAGTTCTAAGAAAGAAGCTTTGTTCATGGAATCCGCGTTTTGATTTAGGCACAGATATAGAGTGGGGGAAATTTTTCACAGTGGATTCGGCTAGACGGGTGTTTTTCGTGAAAGACTGGCGAGGGGGAACCAGAGATTGGAGTTCAGACGAGCAACTTTAAATAATAATTGCATTAATTTATTGCAGTACTGGCATCCGTACATGTCAGTGTTTAATTCAAAGTTAATTCAAGAAGTGATTTTTTCTCCTATTTGTATTGAATTTTATAGATTAAAGTCGGAACCGACTAATTTAAAATGAAGTATGAGTAGCTGTTAATAATTAGTGCATTATAAAATCGAAAAATTTTACAAAGCTACCCCCATATAACTATAAAAACAAACAAAAAAAACAACAATAATGTTTTCGTGCCAAAATTGATAAAGCATTCTGTTAATGATTCATTAATAATAGCTTGTAAATTGAAAAATGTATTAGCACGGCAAAAAAAAAAAGAAAAAAAACCCAAAGAAAATGAAAAGCCAATGAGATCTGTAAAGATTGTGAATTGAAAATAAATGTGTAATAAATAGGTAATTTTCAATTAAAAAAAAACAAAGTGGTTTTGTAATACGTTCTTCAGTATAGATGACAATAATTGTAGTAATATTTTCGTTTTAATATATTTAACATTTTATGAAAGATTAGTTTTGTACTAGTTTATGTAACTGGAAACTTTTATACATTTATTTATTGCAGTAGTGTACATCCATACACCTCAGTGATTAATTACATATTAAATATCAAAAATATCATTTTTATTTGAGTTGTGCTAATTTTATCAAAACGTAATTTAGTTATTTCCTTTTTGTAATAGATATGTAGAAGTTAATATTGTAATGTTAACATTTAAGGTGTGTTATTTTCATATAGCTATATCTAAAAAAAAACCTAGTGTGTTTCAGTCAGTCTAAGACCCCATGTTGAATACGACCTGAGATGTATTCATTCGTTTGCAAATTGCTATCCTCATATTCATAGTTGTTGTTTCAGCCAACTAATCCCATGGCCTTCTTCATGTGATTAACCACAACAAGATAGAAATGCTGAGTCTCTTAACTGTATCCCCAGTAATTACTGCCTTCCATAGTTGTTGTTGTCTCACCACGTTTTGGTCAAATAATCCTCTGGCCTACTTTGGGTAGAATTGAAAACGTTATCTTCAGACAATGCTCACCTGGAACCGTAGAGACTCAACGCCTCTATCCACTGTGCCCCAAAAGGCAATCAAGATTGGATATTATAGTCTTCTAAATCCAATTTTGTGTATTTTCTGGTTTTGCTGGATTGTGTTTGTGGATTAAAAAAAAAAATAATAATAATATACGATCTGAGATGTTTTGAAGTTCATTCCAGTATTCTGTAATAGTCAGTTAAGTACTAAAAGTCAAGTAGTATGATGATCCCTTATTCTTCAAATACAATCAGGATGGGCAGGAGAATTTGATAGAATTGGAGAGAGCACTAATTATATATGTTCGAAACCTGGTGTAGTATGCTATATGCAATTGGAAATGAAATGATTATGGTCGTGTGCAAATTATTATACCTGTTAATAAAGTGACATGAGTGGAGTGAAAGACTTAATTGATAGAGAGTAAAACTGTTTGCTATTTTCTCTATGGGAATACGTATTTAAGAGAAACATCTTGTTTGGAAGAAATGTAATAATTTTTAAACAGAGTTGAAATGTACGCATAGTTTTTTTAAAATGTGTTTTAGGAAATGTTGTAAGTGGTTAGTGTGAAAAATGTGTTTAGAAAGATTATTCTCCTGCTGAAACTGTGGAGACACGAGAAAATCAAGATTATTTTATTAACATAGTAGATATTATATATTATATACATCTATATATCTATAAAAGTGAACGTGTCTGTCTATCTGTGTGTCTGTGTGGCTGTATGTCTGTCTTTGTGTGTACATTTTCCTACGCAATAATTTTGTCAATTTTTAGTCTACAGATTTGAAATTTGATATACAGGGTACTGAGATTTGGGAAAATCTTTGTGATCCGTTTTCGGCCAGAAATTTGGCTGTTAAGGGGTCAAAGTTCAACGATTTGTCTTTTGAGAACTCTACCAAACTCCTCTGACAATTTTGGGTATAAACACTTGAAATTTTAGATATAGATTCCTTGGACATGGATCTAACTTAATAACTTGATTTGAGCCCAAAACAATAAATGTTAAGGGGTCATAATAGGGGTCAAAGTTAAAAAAATTGACCTCTGCGGTCTCTACAAAATTACTCAAACAATTTCTGGTCTAAACATTTGAAATTTTACATAAAGGGTATTCAGAGATATGGCAAGCTTTTTCATCGGTTTGGGTCAAAAATTATTAGTTACCAATATATAAATGTATGTATGTATGTCTGTTTGCATGTCTGCCTAAAACTTTCGACAGAGGCGATGGATTTTTCCAAGATCAGTATCGTTTTAAAGTTCGACCTTTCATACGACAAATATCGAAAAATTGTCTAAAAACATTAATATCTTCACCTTCAACTAGGCACTTTTCTACAGGGGGATCGCTTTTTTCGCTGATATTTTTGAAAGATATCCTCTCCTTTCGATTGTCTAGCCTTAATTTAAACATAAATCACTTCAGGTTTGGGGGTGGTCGTAACCGCAAAGACGTCAGGTTTTTTCCCCCGTTCTTTTCCTCCTTTACGGTACTCGTTCGAGCCTGCCTTCCTATTACCACTTTTTCTTTTTTGCTCAACATACACATCCAAACACCCGGGCCACGCCGGGCTGAAATGCTAGTATATTATATATGTATTATAAATAATATCTACATCGATATTATTATATATGGTGCCTTCAATAAGTTTTCAGGTAATTTTTGTACAGGCATTAAAACTTGTCCTAGACTCTTGAAAATTTAATATGCTATTGCTTTACATCCTATGAGATAACAGACTCATTTTTATAATTTCAGGTTCAAATGAACAGATACAGCAGGAATTGGACTACACTCTACTAAAGCCTGATTTTCACAGTTTGTGAATTTCAAAAATAAATCTGGGCATGAGGATACTTTAGAAGAACGATATGCAATAGAATTCTGTTTTAAACTTGGAAAAAATGTCAAAGAAACGTATGGAATGCTTCAGACTATTTTTGACCATCTTGCATGAATCGCGTATCAGTTTTTGAGTGGCATAAGAGATTCAAGAAAGGCAGGGAGTCTGTAGGGGACGATTAGAGGTGTAAGAGGAGTAAGGAAGTCAGAATACTAAAGTTAATTAGCCAAATAAAGAATTTCATGGATAAGAATCGTCGTGCGTCTATAAAGACAGTAAGTGCACAATTTGATGTCAGTGTGGGAACTGTACACACAATTATTCATGAGCAACTGAAGATGTGGAAGGTTTGCATGAAGTTTGTCCCAAGGGTGCTCCATATTTGACCAAGATGGGCATCAAGGCAGTTCCTCACCCTCTTTGCTTCTTGTGACTTTTGGTTATTCCCTAAGCTCAAGGAAAAGCTTAGAGGATGCCGTTAGAGACGATTGAGGAGATGAAGGATGTTGTGACAAAAAATATTGACATGCTCACACAAGCGAACTTCCATGGGGCCTCCCAAAAGTTATTGAGACGGTACAAAAATTGCATTGCGACCAGAGGAGATTACTTTGATGGGGACTAGTTTGAAGGGGACTAGAGTTCATGTATATACTATCAATAAAAATGCCCATACTAAAAAAAGTCTGGAAACTTATTGAAGACACTTCACACATTACATATACAGTGGGGGTCAAAAGAGTTTGCAGACCTATTTTTTCTTAATTTCTTTATTAATTTTGCTTTATTTTTCATTTTGGACTCTTCCATCACTTGCTGGTTGCCATTCTGGTTCGTTCCATTACTACATTTTACGATAAAAGCCAGAATTTAATAATAGTTCGACATTTGCCACTTTTCAGGTGAGCCAAAAGTTTATGCAGGTAATCTTAATTTATTAATAATGGCTAAAGGAAAGATGTTGACAGATAGGGAGAAGGGTGAAATTGTTACATTTCTTGCTGCAAAGAAGTCTACATTGGAAATTTCGAAAATTTTGAAACGAGATCATCGAACTGTGAAACGTTTCATCATTGACAGCAAAGATGGAAGAAAAAAGCATAAAAGTGGCAGACCAAAGATGACTTCACCACGAGATATTAGAAAAATCAAGAGGAGTTTGCTAGCAAATGCACACAGCACAAGCAAAGCTATTTTCGACCATGCAGCAGTGTCTGGCATTTCTAAAAGGACCCGAAATCGGATTTTGAAACAGATAGCCGACCAGAGAACACAGACAAAATGTCCTCCTTTGAGTAATATAAACTGTCAGAAGCGACTAGCATGGGCCACTAAATATTTAAAAATAATTTTCAAAATGTTCTCTGGACTGACGAGGCCAGAGCAACCCTCGACGGCCCCGACGGTTGGACCAAGGGATGGCTTCTTAAAGGCAATTGCCCACGCTTGCGATTCAGACGTCAACAGGGAGGAGGAGGAGGATGAGGAGGATGAGGAGGAGGAGGAGGAGGAGGAGGAGGAGCGATGATTTGGGCTGGTATCATTAGAAGTGAGATTGGTGGTCCTTTTTTTGTCACTGACTGTGTCAAAATGAATTCTGTGAACTACTGCAAGTTTTTGGAAGCAAATTTATTGCCCTGGTTGAATTCACAAAATGATGCTCTCAACCAGAATCTAATTATCCAACAAGACAATGCCCCAAGTCATGCTTCTCGGTTCACAAAAGCTTGGCTTTCAGACAAGGGGATCTCTGGTGAACGTCTGATGGACTGGCCACCTCAGAGCCCGGATTTGAATCCGATAGAGAATCTCTGGTCGATTCTGAAGAGGAAGGTTTACGAAAATGGGCATCAATTCCATAGTAAAAAAGACATTTGGGAGAGAATCAAGAAGGTATCTTCTGAAATCACACCTCAGCAAGTGCATACATTAACATCCTGTTGATTGGAGGCTGATTGATTTGATTAAAAATATACATTCTGTTGCACTTTTTAAAAAAATCATTGAAAATTTTATATCCATATCATTAATTGGTAGATGAAAAATAATGTTTTTAAATTGCAACAAAATGTAAATTACATGCAATAAATCCAAGGTAATTTTTTGATTTAATTTAAATTAAATTTTTATACCTAACTTTGTAAAATTTATAAAAATGCACTTCGAAGATAAATAAAGTTCAAATTGAATCTCGTACCTTTATTTTTAAAGCCTATAGTAAAAACATTTTGTTTAACAATTTTCATGCCTTGGGTAAAATGCTTCTCTAACTTGTATCTTATCTTTTAAAGATTATATTTTAAAACTCTCCTTCTCGCTATTTCAGTTTGTATTTCTCCTCACACCACAACTCATTTTTGCAACCCCCTCTTTGTATTATTACAGGTCTGAATATTCTCTCTATTTCAGTTTGTATTTCTCCTCACACCACAACTCATTTTTGAAACCCCCTCTTTGTAATACAGGTCTGAATAATGAGAAAATCTGAATTTTTTTTAACAAAAACTTTAAAATAACTTTTTTAGATTAAATTTTGTAAAACTTCTTTCAGAGTAGAAAATCTTTAAAATTTAATAAGGAACATATGTCATATAGGTTTCATTAACAAATATTCAGTACATAACGAGAAAAATAGAGATGAAAATTTCAAAAGGAGTGTATAACTGGTTACGGTCAATAGTAGTCCTCGCTAGCGAAAGTCTTTGTCATTGTTATTCTATTATTATTATTATTATTATTTAAAACATTTTGTGTACTGCTCTTTCGCACGAGGACTAATATATATATATATATATATATATATATATATATATATATATATATATATATATATATATATATATGCATACCACAGACGCACAGCATTTTCAGAGTTGCTTATCCAAATGCGAGAAACAAAGTAAAACTGAATTGGTTTTTTTTTTTCTATATCTATTTTCAGGATTACTTTTGAAAATCACTTCAACTATTTTTAGATAACTAAAGTACATTTAGTTTGAAACTCAAATTAAAAGAATTAAAAACAAAGCGTACCTATTTCTAAGCAAGATTAAACATAAACGTATCTTATATTTATCTTCTGAGATATTTCTTTTGTTGACTTTCATGAAAGTGCAATCAATCTAATTGCCAATAATAAATTCAAATAGACAAGTCAAAACACTTATATGCTGTCTTGTTTTGGCATTAATAATACTTAAATTGAAAGTTTTAGCTCATTTTAGAATTTATTTGGATGCATGCAGAAAGACCAAGACGAGAAAGTTTAATACAATCATTTCATTTTAAAATATGTTCGTCAGAAAAAAAACTTTAAATATTTTAATGGACATTGTTACTCAAGATGTTTATGTGTCTATAAAGTTTGTCTTCCATTAGAAGTCTCCTGTTCTCTTTCTATTCAAGTTTCCAACTATGACAACCCTGACTCAGCTTATGGGAAATATGTTATCTGCATTTGGTTGGGATTTTGGTGGTAAAGTGTAGACACAAGGCTAATATTAAGTGATGAATTTTAAAAGAAACGCAAGGGGAAATATCAAGATAAACACGGAAATGAGCAAACATTATCTGTAACTGTAGAGCGTCTTGTTGTCTCTATAAAAAAAAATCTTCCCGTGAACTAATAGACAAATAAGTACACTATATGCAATTTCAGATTTTGATGAAGATTTTTCTATTTCAATCATTTTGATGCAAAATTGCTAAACACATTTTTTTCCAAACGTACTCCTTTTTCATTGTTTTTAATATCCAGTTTATGTGTGTATGGACACTTTTTTCTACTACCTTGTTTGTTTATGCATTCCTTTAAAGGAAATAATTGGGTGGTCTTAAAAATGTCTGCAAGATTTCTTCTAACTATCTATATTTATCTTAGTGTGTCCTTTCCAACTTTGTATCGGGAATTACTGGACCGATCTTGCTGAAAGCTTGTATGGACCTTCATTATGATAAGGTGCAGAACTATGTATTATTGTATCCATTCAGTGCACAATAAGGGATTAATCACTATAATATCATATTTATTCTCAGTTTTCTTGGAAACTATTGGACCGATCTGATTGAAACTTTGTGTAGACCTTTCTTATGATAAGGTGACGTGAACTAAGTATTGTGGTATCTGTTCGATACACGGGATCAATAGAGATTAATAGGGATTAGTATTTAGTTTTACCATATACGACCATCAATTTGGCATAAAACAACCATTATAGGTCCATCATCAATTCATCATTAACTTAGAATCTCTTTGCTGATATTATATGTATTATTCAACTATAATCATTGTTGATATATGTATTATTCTACTATTAATCAACTATAATACATTTACACACTATTTTCTTTTGCCTAAACTTACATCTTCATGCTGAATGATTGATACATTATCCAAGAAGAACAATTTTCATGGGAGGTATTTCTTCTGAACTCTTTGTAAAATATTTTCTCGCTTAGATTGAAGACGTCAAGCCTAGCGCATCATACAAAAGACAGACGATTTAAGACTCAACCAGGGCAGTATATTTGTGCTTTCTCAACTCTAGCCACTTTGAGATTTTTAACTACAACTGACAGCTTATTTGTAGAACCTCTGCATGAAGTATGAAAATGTGCTGTTCGTTTTGTTGACTAGATTCACCAGATTTACGTTAACATTCTATTAGTCCTGTTGTTGATCATGTTAAATTAATAGAAAACATGACACAAATAAAGAAAATGAAAAGGAGAATAATTATCATTAACCTAATGCATCATATTTATATAATAATAGTGTGAGTGCCCGGCGTTGCCCACGTGTTTGGAGGTGTGTGTTGAGCAAAAAAAAAAAGAAAAAGAAAAAAAAAGTGGTAGTAGACAGGCAGGCTTGAACCCGTACGAGAAGGAGGAAAAGAAAGTGAAAAAAAAAAAAAAAAAAAAAACGCGACGTTTTTGCCGTTGCGTCCATCGCCAACCGGAAATGACGAATGTTTAAATAAAGGCTAACCAATCGAAAAGAGGGGATGACTTTCGAAAATATCGGCGAAAAAAGCGACCCCATCCCTGTAGAAAAGTGCCCAGTTGAAGATGAAGGAATTAATGTTGTTAGCCAATTTTTCGATAGTTGTCGTCTGAAAGGACGAGCTTCAAAACGATATCTATCTCGTGAAAATCCATCGCCTCTATTGAAAGTTTTAAGCAGATATAAAAACATACATACATGCATTTAAACAGACACGTGAAATTTATATCATAGATGAAAAAAAAAATTGTAGTAATGCTGCTGTGGTTGCAGCTGCATGCATATATGATATGTTGACAGATTAAAGCTATTGAATCAAATAGGGATAAATTATTAATACATTTATGAAAGTTTTTATCCAGTTTAGTAGCAATTATGTAAAATTTCTATTGAGCGAAAATGATAGATTACAGGAAAGTATAGCTGGCATGTTGCTGTAACTTTGTAGTTGCTGGCGATGATGATCCAGTTTGCATTTAACATGGCAAGACATAGTTGTAGAGTTGTTTTGAATTCGTAGAATTGTAAAAGGAAGAATAATTGAATTTGATTGATTTTCGTGTTTGAAATTCATAGTGCATCCTTGAATGGATGGAAAATTAGTTAAAACTTGAGCATTTTATTTGATGTGAAATTGCTAATCAAAAATGTTGTAGATTTGTGTCGCATTGTAGAAATGTTGGTTCTTTCTGCTCTTTTGTTCCTTCAAATACATACTTTTATAGATAACTTCATACCAAGTTCTAGATTCGACCATGTATTAGCTCGTATGCATGTCATTGATCAATATGCATTATCATACTTAGCTTACCTTCGAGTTTTAATTAACCATTCTTCTATCAATTTCTTGCATCTTTTTTGTAGTGTTGGGACGATTAATCAAAATCGGAATCTGAAATCGGAAAAATCGGAATATTTGAGAGTATTGGAATCAATATCAGAATCAGAAAAATTTGTACCGATTTTCCTATGCCAAAACGATTCTTTAAATTGTTTTTTTTTTATTTGATTTTGTTAAAAGCTAACTCTTCCATTGCTGGTAATAATGATAAAATAATAAATATTTATTGATTTTAAAATTCCAGTGCAGCTAAAATCGATAGATCGCCCCCCCCCAGTATATTTTTACGTTTAGGAAAATATTTGCACATTTAACATGTGTGTTTTTACGCCAATCAGAGAAAAAGTACAATTATATAGTTAAATATTTAGAGATTTATAATTTATATATTATTAGAATTGGTAATTGTATCAAATTCGGGAATGTAGTACGGAATCGATAATTGTATCGGAATCGGGAAAAATATTGGAACTGTCTCATCACTACTTTTTGTTAAAAGTTTTTCTGGTGCTAATATTTTTTATGCTTACACTTCCCTTGTATTGTTCTTTTCTACTGACATTGTTTTCTTGCCCACACTTTGATATCATTGAATGTCAACATATATGGCCGATATTCTACTGCTATTGACTTCTCAACATTTTATTTTCTACTGATATTGTTTTCTTGTGAACATTTTATTCTACTTATATGATCTTCTTTTAATCATTTTAATATCATCAAATGTTTGCATACATGATATTTATCAAATGTAATTGTTTCTACCTTTTTGTTATTCGTTCCTTTTCCGTTTTAATTCTAGGGTGAGGATCCCAGCTAAGTATGTCTATTATTATCGTTGCCCTGATCACCGGAAGAATTATGTCATGTCCTTCATCTTCTGTTTTGACCGTGATGACGACGTTTACCAATTTTCATATTGCTTTCCTTACACTTACACCAAACTTCAAAATTATTTGGATAACATTGAAAAGAAGAACCCGGAGATATTTACAAGAGAGCTGCTCTCTCTGACTGTGGTAGGTTGTATTTTTCCTTGAACATTTGTATGTCCTTGTATATCTAACCGGCACTCATCAAATCAGTTTAAGCCAACTACTTATTTATCTGCTAATATCTAAGCTTTATATTATCTTACAACATAAAACAATTGATTAACATTTAATGTTAGTGACAGATCTTGTCATGAATTCAACAAAGATAAAATGAAATTTACTAGATGAGTTCAGTGTAGGTCAATTAGAATAACTTGCAAATCCACACTGACCGAATTTATGTTTTATGAAGTTGTTTCAAGTTACACTCTTTGAGACTTGTCCATAATCATGTCTAAACAAAGCATTTTTTTTTTAAATATGTAGAATGCATGAGTGAAAGAATTTTTGTCCTCACTAGGTCGAAGTAATTTTCGTTTAGAATTATTCTTCAATGTTTTCAGTCTTATTTATACCCTTTTTGTTAAATACACTGACATAAAAATTTACAACAGAGATGTTGATAAATAACAGAACACAAAATATGTCTAACCTTAGGATTAACAAGGCCGATAGCCATTAGTCGCGTGCTCTCGTGTAATGAATGAATGAATGTGTGAATGTAGGATTCACATAAAATTCTTAAAGATAAACTAAAATGACCGAAAAATGGGCTGAAATGACTTAAATAAATAAAAAGTAAATGACTTTTATGAACTTAAGAATGAATTGAATGACTTTAAGAATGAATTGAATGCTTAAAATGGAATCCTTCAAAAACAACTTGAATGATCTGGAGAATGACTTGAATGGCTTTGAGACTGACTGGTTTTAAAGTGGGTGATCATTTTACATTAAATTAATACAGAAAAGTGATCCCCTACTTTATATAACGGAGTTACAAACATAAGTACAGTATGTAGTAAGACAGATGGTATTTATTTGCTCCCCCACCGAGCAAATTAGGCACAAGGCCAATTTTTAATGTGAGGAGTGAAGGGAGGGAGAAGGGAAAAAGGGGACCAGCTCCCGAGAGGTGGGAAATGGGAGCTGGTTAAAGGTCAGGCATGTGAGGCTGCCCCCACATCTGGTCTTTGCTAGTCATAGCTAGTCATAGCTTGCAGTATCTGCCGGAACAGATACTACACTTTGATCTTGTTTATATATTTTATTGAGAAAGAAAAAATTGAACATAAAAAACGTACAAAAAATTCAATTCAACAAAATTAGGCACAAGGCCCTACAAGAAATTGGGAGGGGGAGGGTACAGGGTCTTTTTGACTATGTAACAGATGAGACTTTGAAGTCTTACTCTTGACTGGCAACATTTACCAAAATACCTCAATCACTCTGTGGATCCTACACTTTGATCTTGGCCAAAAGGCCAAGAAAAGCTTAAAAAGCTAAGAACAGCATCTATTAACAAAAGACCTTTAATCTTAACCAAAAAGGTCAAGCACAAAAGTGTTACGGACAGACCGACCGACTGACGGAGTGACTTATAGAGTCGCTTGCACGCAACTAAAAATACTTATATTAAGTATTATTAATTTTAACCTATTATTTATTTTTAAAACTTTTAAACCTGTTATTTATTTTTAAAACTTTTAGTAAATATGTACTTTGGTACTTTGCGTCCTAAATACCATATTGCCAGAATGTTAACTTCGTAAAAGTTTATTATACTGCTACAAAACTGGATGAGGAATTAGTACAATTGGCGCCCTTTATTAACCCAACTACTTACCTTAATTCCAGGTTGATGTATTGCCACCCCGGATTTAGGGTTTCTGGTTGGATTAATGAAGTGTATTTTTCCCTTTTTAGAAAAATATAAAAAAAAAAAAAAAAAAAAAAAAAAAAACATTTTTATATTTTACTTCTCAAAAGAGCAACGCTTGTATTAATTGCATATCCAGTTCCACGGTGGCATAATAAATTTTTACCAAGTTAATATTAACATTGCCATATTGAATTTTTAATTTTTGGCAATTTGAAGTTTGGGATCCTAAAGCAACCATTTTTTAAAATTTAAGTAAGAATATTAAATTACGTTAAATTATTAAAATAAGAAAAAAAAAACTATTTGTGGCAAAGAACTCTTCATTACCAAGAGTTCAAAATCGGCTCCAAAATCTAATGAAAGACATGATCTCTTCTTTTCGTAACATCCCACTTTCATAAACATTTTGCTTGTTTCTTTCTATTTATCCTTATTTATATGGAAGGTGCGACACTGAACTCCAATCTAATTAAAGTAAGTCATTCACAGCATAAACTCTTTATTACCACAACAGAAAAAAATTCTTTCACTGTTTTTTAAGCATTAGGCAGAATTTTCATAAACTAAACTTCTTTATGCATCTCGTCTACGGAACACGTTGCTATGCGACTGTTTCCTTGTAGATAGCAAAATGTCTTTTAGTCTTCAAATCTAATTTCAACAGATTGCTGTAATGAACAGCCACTACAAGGATTCGAACTCGGTTCAGTACATGAATAATTATCAATTATCTCATAACGTTCTTCATCTCTCAACTGACAACCATTCCATGTCATTAATCTTTATCCTTAAATATATATTGGCCTTAATAAGTGGCAATACTTCTAATAAAAAGATATTAATACTAAATTACATGAGTTTTTTTCCAAGAGCTGCTCATCTGTGGAAAACAATACCATGGACCTGCTTCCCGGCTGACTATGACATGGTCGTTTTTAAATCCAATGCGAACAGGTTCTTGAGAAATCGTCCTCTAAAATAAATTATTATCAAATTTCCATTATGATTAACCCTTTTCCTTGAGTGGCCTCTGGCCCTGGATCAAGTAAAAAACATCGAGTAAAAAACATTCAAAATAATACTCTACTGGATTGATTAAATTTAGTAATCTATTTAAACAATCAAATGAATCAATGATATTATTACTAATAACCTAACATTTTCTGCAGAACAGGTATTTAATTATTTTTATATATAACTCAAGTAATATTATATGCTTAGATGATAATGTCATTTGACAAATACAAAAGCATAGAGAAACCAAACTATATCTGCAGAACGTTTATCAGATATACCAGCTCTGTAGGCAAAAATACATAATGCACATCTTATGAGGAATTCTACAATAGTAGCAGTAGTAGTAACTCAGAAAATTTTAATCTTATACCCGCCATGTCTAAATTTTGTGTAAAATAAAATTGATTGTGAACTTATTTCAGGTTAAAATAAACAAACGAATACACTATCCGAGGCTGCGTCTAATTTATATGTAGCTATACATTTTCGAGCAAAAGTATGCAACTTAATTGAGAGGTATAGTTTTACTAGAAAGTCACAAGGCCTTGTAGTTCTCTGGGTTTTAAAGTAAAAATTATCACTAACTGTAAAGAAGTGAATCTCAATAACAACACATAAAGAGCGTTGCATAAGGAGAATCACACTTACATATATTAACACAAAGTTCAACCACTCCAACTTTATTATTTAGTAAATCCCAAGCATTATCAACATTAGAATTAAAAAGCAATCATCCACTCCAAACATCTTTAATCTGAAAAAAAATTTTATATGCCGCAGCATTGTTTTATTAAATGTATAATAGGTTTTCTCGTCCAAGAATGTACTCATTTCTTCTAGCAAGTTGATTTTAAATATAACATAAATAGATACGACAATTTTATTCTCTTACCCCCCCCCCTACATCTTGCACCCCTATAAAATGACATACTAGTCCAACTGCCGAAGCATGGTACGTAATGTTGTTTTTTTTTAAGTTGTGAACGCAGATATTTATTTCACACTAAAGACTATTCTTAATCGTTGGCACTGAAGACGGACGATTTTAGCTGATAAGTTTTGAATTTGCGATATTTTCTTTTTTATTAGATGCCAATATTATTTGCCGATTATATTTATTTCAGTTTTTAATTTATATTTTTTATTCGATTATTTTATTAAATGTAAAATAGGTTTTAATATAGCATTAATAGATCCGACAATTCTATTTATTTTATCTTAGTGAGACGGGAATCTATCGCCATGCTTTCCCCTAAACATGTCAATTGAACTTATATTAAGTACAATACTTATTATTTATTTATTTATTTATTTATTTTACTTATTCTTTTTAATGGAGAGTAGACAAGGCATTGTGGATGCATTATTGGTAGCTCCTATAACTCGCTTCTCCTTCTTTGTCTCTCAGTCCTCATTTACGATGATTTTTCTGACAAAAGAAGAAGAAAAAGCTGTATTCTAGGTCGGCAGTAATTTTGCATTAACAGTAGCCTAAGATATCGGAAATTTTCTGTTTCTATGTCTATCCTTGTGGCCATGTCACTAATAAGGATGCTGGAGGTAAACGTTTTTTCTGGGCTGATGTTATCCAGCTGATAGTCAGGGACCTGAACCTTGGATTAACCACTAAGAAGGCTATCCTATCAGCAGGTGCAAAGTACTGGGGCTGCTCTACTGACATTTGGTGAATGGATTCTGGACCATGCAGTAGCTTCTGGTGGGGCTTCTCGATACCATATTAGTGGGTAACTGTTACAGTTCTAACCAAGTCTGTCAATCTGTTCCACAAATCCTAAAACTTTATCATGAAAAGTCTCCAGAAAAAATACACGACTAAACCCAGAACTCCAACTTCCAATGTAGACCCCCACTACCGTGTCTCTTTCACCAACATCTACGTTCCAACATTCCAGAGGTTGAAATCCAATTACAGGAGACTTAACCAGACCTATTATTCCAAAGCGAAACTGGCATTGAACCAACTATTTCCCTAGATGAGTTCGTAATTAAAGGATATTCTAACTTAACATTCAAATTTGACCCCCAAGATCACCATGGGCATAAAATATGAGCGTACATTAAAGATGGCTTTCCATGTGGTAGAGACATCTCCAGAGAAGACACTAATTTACCCTATATATGCTTCCAGGTTACACTTGCTCACACCACTGCATTTATATTTGCCTTCTATTGCCCAAACAATAGTGGAGTTATAATCTTTAAGAGCATATTTGAGAAAATTGACCACATCCTGTCTGCTTATCCTTTGGCTAAAATTCACGTCTGTAGAAACTTCAATGTTCACAATATGGAATGGTTAACCCACTCAAACAAGACAGATGATGAGGAGAGGTTCTGTTACAATTTCTCCATTGCTTATGACCTCACTCAGATTGTTCACGAACCCACCCGTGTCCTGACACTAGCAGTCAGTATGTAAGTCTCCTAGACCTTTTTCTCACAACTTGCTTTGAGATATGTTCATCTTCCATTCTGTCTCCACTGGGTTCTTCCAACCACTCAGTTATATCAGTTAAGATAAAAACGAAATGTAATAAGTCTTCAGACGTATCTCTCCATGGTACAGTACATCGATACTCTATGTCTGGCGGGGATAGCTTCCATACATTTATATCAGATCTACCTCTGTGCTCCACGTTTAAAAAGAATGTGTCCTTTATAATTTTAGACTTGATGGAATAGTTAATTGTAGGTATAGACCGCTTCATACTCTCCAAAATATTTCAGCAGAAACCTAACAGCCAGCCGTGGTTCTCTCCAGAATGTGCTGTTGCCATTGTGCACAGAAATCACTTTTTCCATTGCTCCCAACATAATAGATGTACTGAGACTTAAGCCGCTTTCAGGACTGACAACAACTGCTGTAAAAGAGTAATAAAGAATGCGGGAGAGTTGTATACTCAGTGCATTAAGTCCAAAGTAACTAAGCAGTGGATTTGTTCCCACGAGTTTTGGCAAATAGCAAACAAGGTCCTGAACAGAAGCGTGTGCTCTATCCCAACCATTATCAATGGACCTGAGGTAATCTCATCAGCATCAGACAAAGCCAAACTTTTTGTCAAGGACTTTGCAGCTAACTCTATCCTATGCAATCAAGGCTGTCAATCTCCCCCCCCCCATATTTTCTCCTGTATCAGAAAATATGCTAGGCGACATACAAATATGTGTGCATGATGTTTCTAAGCTAATCAAAAAGCTTGATTCCAGCAAAGCAATTGGCCCTGACGGCATTCCAATTGTAGTGCTGAAAAAACTTCAACCAGAACAAGCTCCCATACTTACAAAGCTGTTTAAGCGTTGTCTCAAGGAGAATTGTTTTCCAACACCCTGGAAAACCTCATCAGTATGTCCTCTATTCTTTATTTGTGCCTAAACCTAAACATAAATTCCATGAACAATGCACGCCTATGGAACTCTCTTCTGTTTTCCTGCTTTCCAGCTGACTACAATTTGGTCTTCTTCAATCCAACATAAACAAATTATTATTGAACCGCCCCCTTAAGTAATCCAGTTTACCAAATTTACACTACTAAGATTACTATGATATTATCCCATTGACATTACCATTATCATTAAGTGGCCTTCGGGCCTTGATAAGTGGTTTCTCCTATGTAAAAAAAAGATAAGATAAAATAAAATGTGGTTGCATAAATGAATTAACATATATGGAACAAAGCAACAACACTAACAAATTTAACATGAAACACAAGGAAAAAAATATTGTATGGTTTAATGCTCATTTCTGAAGCATAGGAGGCAGCATCATCAACTTCTTACCCAAAATATTTAATAGAAAAACTCTAAATCTTAGTTACTTGTGCACTAAAAACGTGCACAATGTCCTACGATTATAAATTAACAAGCAAAATAAAGGAAACAAAGAGCATTAAAAGTGACTGCTCCATGGAGGAAAAATGCAACACAGAAAATATTGTTTACAAGACGACTATATTTCAGAGTGAGGATATTAACCAGAAAATCTATATTTTCCTCTTGTCTAGGCATTATTGGTCACTGAAAGAGAGAAATTTTACACCTATAAACCCCTGGTCGGTTTTATGTAGAGACAGAATGCCCAATAACCTTAATCAAAGATGCAATCTATGTTCAGAGGAAAAATAAAGGTCATTAAATATGAAGACAGCAACATACTGAGCTAACGTAATTAGAGAATATCAAGATACCAGTACAGAAACAAATTAAAAATCATATACATGTAGCAGAGATTAGATCTACACTTCCTTCATAAAACATTGTTTCTAAATTATTTTCAATCACAGACGAAAAAGAATAGATCCTCATATCAACATTTCTGTATACAAATGTGTGTATCCTTATATTGTGCGTGCATTCCCTAAGATTTTTCCTATATAGTTTAATAGCATAAAATGCATTATACTTTAGTTCTGTGATTGAGTTATGTTTGAAAAATTCTGTTTTAATTGTTTTAATTCGCCATAATTTATGATTAACTAAACCCATCTCTTTCTGATCACGGCCCTCTTACTCTATGTTGATTCAATCACTGCCCAGTATGTCTTAATGTATCTAAACTTTCAAAGAAAAAGTAACTCTCTTATTAACATTGCCACCTAATGTACTTAATGTGTTTGTGCACGCCACAGACACATGTAAATTAGATGGAGAAATAATGAATCTCTTTAATTCTATATAGGAATAATAGAAAATAATAATAATACGGGGGGATTCCAAAAGTAATGCCTCCTATTTTTTATTCCTACCAAATATATGATCAGAAGGGATTACAAATTGCACTGTTAGGATGACTTAACCGATGCATTTATAACCTGAAAGTATCACTTCTCTGTTGCAGATATTGACGGGGGGAGATTCTAAGAAAGCAACTCCTGTCATAGACGTGCATCAGAAGCAGAGATACATCATTCAATTTGTGGCAAAATTGTACTGAGAATGGCGGGGACTATGTAGAAAAATAAATTCTGAAGCACAAAAGGTTGCTCATTTATGGTACCACTCCCGTCTTCGTAGCTCTTAAACTTTTATTTTATAAAATAATGAATCCCATTATTTCTATATAAGAATATTACATAATAATATCTTTATATGATAATAATAATAATAATAATAATAATAATAATAATAGGTTCAAGTAGTTTGCTTGAAGCATTGTTTATTGCGTATATCAGAAGAAATTTAACTTCATAGAAGGCAAAATAATGCAAAACAGTGTGACAGATAGACTCAAACTGATGCACTTTAAACTTTAAACTTTAAAAAAATGCAACTTTCTTATATATGGGCTGTGGAATTGCATTCATCTGCAAAAGATCTAGTTAATTTGCATATTCTTTTAAACATTCATTTTAATTGATTCCTTATTCGTTTTTTCGGTTTTCTTATGGGATGATCATCTTTAGTTAACTATTACGTGTTATTATATTCATGCAATTATTCTACATGATTTTTACTTGCACAATATTTTCATAAAAAGGCTACAAACCTCTTTCTATATATATTTATGTATGCGTATATATATATTTGCTTAAAACCTCTTTCTATATATATTTATGTATGCGTATATATATATTTGCTTAAAAAATGTTGCCTACCAAACTCCTCCGTCGATTTTTGGTCTACAGACATGAAACTTAATATATAGGGTATTCGAACCCATGCAAAACTTTATATATGGGATTTAGGAAAATTGGTACAAAAGTGTGAAAATTAAAGAAATTGAATTTGCAAGATAAAGGTCGAACGGTGGCATTACGAATATGCATGCGTAATGTAATAGCTATTGGTTCATGTTTTAATTTTTAGTATTATAGGGAACATGTTTTCATATCTTAGATATTAGTATCAAAGGAAAAAATAAGCCATAAGCTAAACATTTTGGTTTCGTTGTCAGTAGTGGCACACAAGTCATTTTTTTTTTACTTTTTAAATCATTACTATATATTTGGCGCAATATAATATAATAATAAATACGAAATCTGCATTAATCAAAATATCATATAAATATCATATTTAAGCGTTTGAGTGTATTTTATGACCGGGAAATGCTGGGCAGCCTGCTAGTATATATATATATATATATATATATATATATATATATATATATATATATATATATATATAAATGGATAAAACTACAGCTATATTCGAAATTCCAAAGTCTTATCCATCTTATTTTTTGTTTTTTAACCAAGTCAAAAATTCCATATATTTTTGACAGTAGCTGTTTCGTTACGTTACTAATCAGTTATTAGTATGTAAATACTGAATATATTCGCCGTAGACTCTTCAGAAAACAGAAATTTATTCACCTTAGAAAGAAAAAACATGCATATCATTCAATAAGCCGAACCTATTTTATGTAGGAAAACATTGCATGATTTGATATTGCCGCCATTTTGATTATATATATATATATATATATATATATATATATATATATATATATATATATATATATATATATATATGAATAAAAAATCTAATAGTACAAAAGTATGATATTATAGTTGCTCTAAATAGAAACTGTCATCAAAGGACCTACTGTTGATTTTATATGCTGGGCCCTTCTGCTTGTGCTATGATAAAACTTCTTAAATTCACTTGCGATGTTAGGCTGTATAAGGATGTTAAATTTAATCAAACTCAAACTATTCCTTCTTTAATCGAATTTTTTGATTATTGATTTTCAATACTTATAGGAGGCATTCAATGCAAAACCTATCTAAAAACACTGCCGACCACATAAAGTACATTTGTGTGATATTAAAAAAAAATCAGCCTAGTTGTTTGGTAGTTTATTCTCTCTCTTTCACATAAACGCACGCACGGACAGACACACATACACAGACACACACACACACGCACACACAGTGTCTTTCATCTACAAGTAGAGATAAAGATATGTACAGGCGCATTAATGTTGGTATTTTTGTATATGTACAAGGCTAATTAAAAAATAATATGATTTATCTTATTTTATTTTTGTAGAAATTAAATTTTCTGGTGGAATTTTTTGTGTAGTTTTATTAACTTTAGTTGTCAAAAGAAGAAAATTGAATTTTCTGATTTCGAAACTCAAACAGTTTTTTTGTCTATTCAGAGTCTTCCTTTTTTGATGGCAGGGGAACTTAAAATGTTTAATTGCCTAATAACTTTTATGCCATTCTGGACAACAACATTTAAAAGAGGTAATTTGATTATCCGAGAACAAGTTTCTCAATTAAAGGAAGTGATTATCACCTCAGAATGATTTACAGATAATAAAACACACCGAAACACAAAGGAGAAAGAAGAAAAAGGAAGTGTCAACGACACAATTGTTTTGCTTTATAAAAATATATGATCACAAAAAATCGATAAAGGACTCACTCAAGTGGATATTTTTACAAAAGATATATTCTAAAACATCTAACATCTCTTTCATCTTTAAAATCATTTTATTTTTTATTCTATTACATTACAGCACTCTAAATAAAAAAATAAGTAGGCATCAGAGGAATTGTATAAGTGTAAGTATAAAAGGAGTTTTCAAAACAACTATTTAGTAATATACATAATATAAGTAGTGATCTATAACTTAGTAGCTGAAACCTATATTTGTAAAACGTATAAGATTTCTAAATATCGACTGATGCAAAAATGCTTAATATAAGCATATACAGATTGCATACAGTGAGAGGACTTAAAATGATGAATTGAATAGATCAAGTTTAAATACTGGTAAAGACGGTTCATGACAATCTGTTGACACTATATTTAAGACAATCATGTTACTATATGCAGGAAAAATTCCCATGATAGATGGGAAACCCTTGTAAGAAAGCTGTATTTGTAAAAATTCCGCCTGATGCTAGGCACTCAGAAAAGAGAACGGAATGAATTGTTTTTCTATGTGTTATCAAAATAAGTCTCACTTTGAAAGGCTTACGAGGAATAACCAGATATAGTAGTTCATTTGAACACCTAGAAATAACCAGATTGAACTGCTTCCATAGAAATAAACTTCCATGTCGACTAATAAAATGGATATTTTAAGACGCGTCCATCCGCTAGCGATGAACTCTATCATTTGGGAATGGAAAAGTTCTGTAGAAACATCTTTTAAATTTGAAATTTGAAAATTGAGCAAAAGTCATTATAAGCCTTGATTAAGATGTAGGTATTATTTTATTCATATTTTTTTTTTTTTAATTTTGGGGTTAAATTTTGGAGGTAAAATAATCTTTTTCAAAGACAGAGGCGATGTTATATATATATATTTTTGGTAAATGCTAAACGAAAGTAATTTTCACTAACCCTTCCATCCCTGATGAAGGGTATTTTATCAGAAAAATTTAGGACCAAAGTTATTTTTTTTTAATATTTTCATTTTGAGTATGGCTTATAATGGCTTTTATTTCCTTTTTTGAATTTGATATTCAACATTATTATTATTTGTTTTCAATTGCAACACATGACGATGAGAATGAGAGAGAGAGAGAGAGAGAAACAGAGGGAGAGAAACAAAAAGAGTAGATGGTAGTACCTCTATTGATTTATCTGATTAAGTCATAGCAGAGTCACCTTTATTTATCTTGTGTTGCTTTTGCAATGATTTTTGACTGTTATAGTAAAGCAATTAAGCAACAAGCGTAATGATCGTGTTCTATTCTTTGCTTACAAAGTGTTAGTGACAAGATCGTGGTCATGGCGACTGATAATAATTGCAGAGCACACTTTGCTAATGGTGTTATTACAAAAGTGACATTCGCAATTAGAATCAAAATCTATTTGTCAGTTTTCGTGTCTCATGTTATTCTAACAACACCAACTAATTCCATTTTCATTTCCAAGTATTTTGTTACTAATGAGCAAATAAGGGCGGATAATCAAGGGATTATTTAGTTAAAAATAACGAACTTTCTTTTTCCAGTAGTATAGTACTCGTCCCAGGATCGGTAAAATTAATTTCCCAATCAAAACAGTTTTGCACCACTTTATATCACCTTACAATGATTAAAATCAACATATAAAAATATAAAAATACTTAAACTCATGTACAGAATCCTTATTCTCATGTTGATCGAAATCCAGTACATGATTTTTATTCAAGAAAATATAAAAAATTTAAGGCCTAAGCTAATCATGAAAAAAATTGAAATTCAGAAAATTTTTCTCAATTGGTGGCTAATGACTATGGATCTAATTTAATGTAAATTTGAAATAATTATTTTTTTCAACAGGGAGATTGTACCCCTTTCCCCATAAAGTCCTTCAAAATACTCCAAAGAAATAGAACCCCTATTTTCAACACTTCACTAAAATTGGAGATATCTGAATTTTCATAAAAGGCTTCTATAAACCTTTTCCCTTCGTTTTATATAATTTAAATTAAACTAAATAAATATAACATGTTTGGAGCCGCTATGTCTAGTAGTTGTGTTAATTAGATGAGGATTGAATCCTAAAAAAAAATATATATATAAACACATAAACATGTCTAACATTATATAAATCGAGATAAAAAGTTAGATGAATTTGTCTGGCACAATTCAACTGTGGTCCTATTGCAGAAATAAAAACCATCAATTCAGAAAAAAAAAATATAGAGTCATAACAACTTTCCAGAAGTTAATAAAAACAAAAAAGTTTCTTGCATAAAAAATTTGATTCTGTTTGCCGGGTTCAAACGAAAATTGGTCGAAAGCAAATTGGTGTAATGTTATCTTAGTTTCACTTTCCAATCTAATTATTGTGACTGGTATTAGAAATTAGGTAAAAGTGAATAAAGATGTGCTGAGAGATTGTCTGGAATTGACACGTTTGAAGAGATGTATGTGTATAATAAGGTAAACCTATTTCTTTACTTTTTTATGTATCAGGAACAGATAAGGGCTAAAATATGCAAAAAAAAACTTTTACAAAAAACACAAAAACACACAACATATATAAAGTTACTTTGTTCTGATTTGAAATTCTACAAGATTTCGATTTACATTTAACACAAAATCCTAAAATAGGAACAAATTTTTAGTCAAGAAACTACAAATCATAAATCTAAATTATCAAAATAAAGATTTTTAGTAGTCATGCACGTTTTAAATAGAGAGTATGTAAGCAAATAAGGGACATAATGAGTATTTATTTCCTAGTACTGACCGATGTGGCATATGATTCGTCTATGAATAAAGGATCCTGTGAAAAGGCAGGGCAAACTGTTGACCCATCTACGTTATTCAAAGTGACAACGTCTGGTGTGCTGTATATGCGAAAAAAGGAGGTCAAATCAAACACGGAAACGCCTAGTAACAAGGAAGAGTGTCAGATCACCGAGTTTAAGAAACAATTATGCAAATTATTCCTTCTCATACGATGCGTCCGTTCAGTCTCAAGAGACAATGGGAATCCCCAAACCATGTCTCTCCTGAATTGGCACTGTTTGGGTCCAGTGGCAAGTAGAGGCTCAAGACTAACTAGAAACAATGCCGAAATAAGTGGAGAGCACATACAGCACCTGGAATTCCGAATTCGTATTGACCAAGCTCAACGTTGCATAACTTTGGTGATCAAGCAGGAATCAGTATGTCAACTTGATTATGCCATGTTATTCCTTCTCGCAATGAACATATAAACGTACAATTTTTTTTTAATTTCAGGTAGTCAATGTTTTAAACTCATGAAGGAAAACGTCATAGATTTTATTTTACTATGTCTACCAAGTAATTATAACTCTCTCTCTCTCTCTCTCTCTCTCTCTCTCTCTCTCTCTCTCTCTCTCTCTCTCTTCAGCTCTGTGTACTGTTGCAGATAAATCCTTGAGCTGATAGTTCTTGTATGGAAGGTTTCACAGTGTCTCTCTAATCATAAGAAGTTCCAGTTTGAAAGAGTAAATCACAAATTCCCTTAATCAGTTAAATGAGCGATTCCCAAGTGGGAGCAACATGGAACCCTGAGAGTTGACAAAGGTTTTAATTGAACCCATGCAAAATGTTTATATTTAGTTTATTTTGTTTAATAGGAGATATGCGCTTGTTTATTGAAATTTTTTAGATTTGGATTTGAATTTTCTATCATGAAGAATATAACGATTCATTGTTAGTTTTCACTCTAAACACATATTTGATTTAAAAAATTATATATGTATTTATCAGATCCACAAATGATAAAAAAACTCTCGAGAAAGTCACAGACAAAATAAGGTTGGGAACACTCGAGTTAAATATCAAAGTATTTGTATTTGGTGTGCTACGTGTTTATTATGAGATGAATCTTGTAGATTTGATTATTTGCTTTATTTTTATATATCAGTCACAAAAAATAATCAGAAGACAAAAGTGATAGAAAATAAGAGAAATCGGAAGATTGTTTTGGTGTAAGTTGAAATAAAACGGCAACAATTACATTCTATGATTATTATTCTTTTACAATGACCTCAAGTAAAACAAATTGTTCCTTTATAAAAGTGAATATTAATATTGAAAATATCAGACCTTCCTCTCAAAGGAAATCAAGCTCATTTTATGGTCATTTAAAAAATGGTTACCTCTTATATATTATATGTGTAACGATAAATTTGTTACCCTAAAGAAAACACTACAGCTTTATTTTTAAACTTTTGTTGAAAATATCAATTAAGGTAACTTGACTATGTAGTAGAGCTTACATCTATTCAATGTAGCCACCTTCAGCCTCAATCACCGCTTTGATATGGGTCCAGAACTTTTCCACAAGTGCTAGCAGGAGCTCAGCGGATGGTGGCAATCAGACTGGCCTTGGTGTTGTGGGATGTCATGTTGGTGATGTTCTCAACGTATGACCAAATGAAGTAGTCCAGCGGGTTCAGGTCGGAAAGGGGCTAGTGAGAGAAGGGTACAAAGTCATAGCACTTCTTCTGAAGTCAATCCTGGGTCTCTTTGAACTTGTGGGCCAGCACCGAATCCTGCTGTCACACCCAGGGTCTACTAGCGGCCACCTGATTACATCAGGAGATCACCACATTCTTCACATCCAGGTACATTTTGGTGCTGACTATCAAGCCGACTTCGAAGATGTGAGGTGGCATGATATGGTCCTCACTTAAAACCACACCAAAGACAATAACCATAGCCGAAAACTTCATTGAGTTGTGCCCTCAAATGTTGTACTATCCGGATTTGCATTTTGAAAGTGCTGGCAATAGTCCTGTTGTCATAATTTGTATCGGTAGAGAGCATGAGTTGTACAGTGGTGCATCTCCGATCTCGCTCGTTGAACGTTGTGTCACTTTCAAACATGATAGAAGGCCCCTATCGCTCTTGAGATTTGTACACAACTGGCCAACTAGTATATGGTCTACAACAAAACCGGTTTTCATCTAGGGCGACAATTTTATTTTTCCATCCTGTATATTTGTAAATAGATAAGATTTAAATAGAAGTGCAGCAGGAGGTGTTAGTTGCAACACAGTTGCCTCCCATATTTTTTTCACATTATGATAAATAAACTTATCAAAACGAGAATTCTGTAATGATGACTTGGCAATGAGAATGCGGTAACAAGAATCCAATAACACGACAAAAAGATGCCAGATGCCAAAAAGTACATTTAAAATAGGGTCTAATTTACACAATGAACTGGTAAAAGTATGATAATTGTGCAAATAATATGAAAAGTTTGTCATGATATGATGTGCTTTATTCTTATAAAAAAATTAATAAGTTCGTTCACTTATACAAAGCAAGTAGTTGTGTCATTCATTTATTGGGAGGAAATAGAAAGCCAACTAAGGAAGTTGCTCGACCCTTCGGACGAAAAATATCAAAAAATTGGCCCAAAACATTAATTCCTTCGCCTTCAACTGGGCAGTTATTCTATAGGGAGGGTCGATTTTTTTGCTAACATTTTTTGCTAGTCATTAAACCCTCGCATTCACGACGTCGCTTAAAATACATTATTTCACCGCCCATGACGTCACAACCATGGAAGGCACATCGATAAGACAGTTTTTTTTCACCTCTTTTTCTTCTGGTGCGTTACGAGTTCGAGCCTGCTTACTACTCCTATTTTTTTTTTTTTGCACTCGCAATTTTCCTTTTTTTAAATTTTTTCCTCAACCAACACCCTTACACACACCTCCACTTTCCTTTCCACCTCGCGTCACAGGTTCGAGCCTGCCTGCCTACTACAATTTTGTTTTGCTCAACACACACCTCCAAACACCCGGGCAACGCCAGGCACCCAGGCTAGTTTGTCTTTAGAATTAGAATAGGATTGCTTCCTTTACCTGAACGGGTAGACCATTTGGCCCTGACTTTACTACATCATTATATAGGAATATCTCCATCTACCTACATCATTATATACGAATATCTCCATCTAACTACATCATTATATAGGAATCTCTCCATCTAACTACATCATTATATAGGAATCTCTCCATCTAATTACATCATTATATAGGAATATCTCCATTTGGTCAAGATCAAAGTGTAGTATCTGTTCTTCAGATGCTGCACTTCATTTTCTTGTTCTCTTTCGGTGGAGGAGAAATCCTTCACGACTGAGACAATTTTTATTTTTGTACCTATTCTCCACGTTAAAAAACGACCCTGGTGTCTAACTCTGTCCCGTGGGGAGGCATAGTAAATAGGTACATCATTATTTAGGAATATCTCTTTCTAACTACAGAAGCAAATAAAGAATATGTAACTTTATGAGACTCTTGCCATATGTTACATATGATTGGTTAATGGATATCATTGGCTCATCAAAAGTGCTATCGTTAATATGGGAAAAGTATCATCAGTTACTCCTCATTCCAAACCCATAAGCAAAGAAGTATTGATGTTACTTTGTTACCTAATAGATGAAATCCCAGACCATGTGACGACGCAGCAGCTTGAATTACTAACGTGTTTACCAGTAGAAAAATTGCGACTCAGAATTTCATTTTCATTTTTTTCTCATATTTTCTTGCTTTATATCTGCTATGTTCTCTCTCTCTCTTTCTCTATCTTTCATTTGTTCTCTATTTTTCGTTTCTTCTTTCTCTACATTTTCCATACAACCTTTCTTCCTTTGTTTTTTCCTTATTCATCATTTTTATTTCTTTCATTATTTTTTTCGTGCTTATTTTTTTTTTTAATTTCTGTTTTATCACTCTTTTTCCTTTTTATTTTCTTTCATTCTTCCCTTATTACTGTTTTCTTTTTCTATTTCATTCTTTTCTTCTTTTCATTGTTTTCGGTTTTTGTTTTATTCTTTTTATCTTTCATTCCTGTTTTAAAATTTCTATTTTTTTTTGTCCTCTCATTTATCTTACATCTATCTCTTTTTCCTTTCTGTTGACGATTTATCACCTTTAAATTTAATCTGCCTTTCTTCTTTGCCCTTTTAGTCCCCCTCTCCCTTCTTTTGTATCTCATTGTCTTGTATTCCATTAAATTTTTAAATTTACTGATTCAATATTGCGAGAAGGCAAAATGGCTTCCCACCAAGCAAAATTGAACGAATAAATCTTCTTCCTTTGGAATGTTGAGCTAAGCATTAATTTGGATTCTCATCTTGTCCAATGTAATCCTTCACATATTTTTGTTCACGATGTTCTATTTGTATATGAAGATTTTGTAACATTTTTGAAAATCGTTGTAATATAATATCCACACCCCTTTTTCTCTGAATGAACTTATTCTCTATAGAGTATGTACCGATTGACAGGGGTTCTCACTTCAGACATTATTAGTGTATATCCGTTATTGTACTATTGAAAACTATTTATCTATTACTGTACTCTCTATTTCAATAAACCTATCTTATTCATTATTCTATTATATAGGTTGTTTCTTCCACACACCTTGCGTATTGCACCCTTTTTTCAGGCAAGAATGGAAACATCATTATTATTAGTATTTGATCAGGAAAATTATTTTAACCTCATAACAACTATGAATATTTTTTTCAGCATTTTCTTGATTTGCTATATATATTATTGGCTTATGAAATAGTTATCAACGGACAAGTGTTTCGCCGTATCTACAGTTCATCAACGTGGTTAACTATACCAGGGCTTGAACCCACAATGGTAGTAACTTTGATCGGGTGTTCAGACCACTACGCTATAGAGCCCCATTGAAATTAAATGCTATTTTTTTTCGTCATAAGTCTATATCAATTTTTACTGTCAATTTTAACACCAATTGAATTTGATATGATTTATCTCCCCTGAGAGCTAGGTAAGTTGTTTCTCTTAGATCTAAATAATCGCCTCATATTTTTTAATGCACACACACACACACACACACACACACACACACACACACACACACACACACACACACACACACACACACACATATGTTTTTGTAAAAAATATGAAGCGATTATAATCGCCTTATAAGTAATATAAATAAATAAAAATAGTTATCAACGAGCACGTGTTTAGCCGTATCTTCAGCTCATCAGTGTGGCTGACTATACCAGGTCTCTAATTCACAACCATAGAGACTCTATGATTATATTGGCTTGCATTTTTATCCCAATCTTTTTGACAAACTCCAACTAAATTTGAAAACTAAAGATAATTTCTTTCTTTATATCCTAATAATAAAAAGAATAAGAACATTTTCTTAATTGGAAAGTGATTTTAAGTATTTCAAATTCAATTATTGTAAAAAATAAAATCTCATACAATGTTAGATCCATTTAGATTTTCGCTGAAGTCATCAAAATTCGCATTATTCATCTCACCTTTCTCCTTAGCTGGATGCCGATGTCATCCAACATCTCTTTGTATTTACAAAGAAGTTGCCTCCAGAGATTATGAGTAAGCATCTTTGAAAATACAAAACGTGTTGTCATCATTTTCAATTGGGCTTGAAGTCGAGGTGGAGTTTAACTATGTAGCTGTTAGACTTTCTCCATTCATCTTTTTCTATGATTTCTTTCATCTATCGTTTTTTGTTTGTTTCCTTTTCCTTGCCCTTTTTTTCCTTCTCTTTGATAACTTCATTAACCTTCATCATCTTTTATTTCTTTTCCAATATCTATTTTGAGTTTCATTGTAGAACGACAAAGAATTTCCTATCAAATATCTATTTTGTCTCAACTTTCACCTTTCCCCTGTAGATGTCATGGCCCCAACTCACCTCTCTTGATTAACTTGTGATAAGATGGCTTTTTACAGAGTGAGCAAGTAATCATCAATCTCAGTCACATTCAACAAAATATGATGGAAACCAATGAGATAAGAGAAGTTATTACCTAATCAACCTAAATAAGTAGAAAAATGCTTACTTACTTTTTACTTAACTAACTTAAAAAAAAAATGGTGACCTGTATTTCTTCACTCGTTAGTTATGACTAACAGGGAGATCTGATGTTGCCAGGGATTGAATGGTGATCAACGAATGTTTAAAATCACATCTTTTTATTGTCATCGAAATCGGTGAACTCTCCCATTTTTCAATTAAATCGATTGATTGCCTGCTTTAGTTGGGGACCCATTGTGGTGCACTGAGAGGAAGCTCTACATGCCTTCCCACATTGGCAGTCCAGAATACATTGCACTGTAGAGAAGCTACTGTTGATTTAAAAAAAAATTTTTTCTTATATATATATATATCATGGATTCAATTAAAGTTTAAAATGCAAAAGTTAAGTATTATGCTTCAACTGTGCTCTAAACAAAAATATCCATTTCGAACGCGCCTCTGTAATACCAAAGAACCTACTGTTGATTTTATATATCGGGCCGTCTGATTTGTATAGTAATAAAACCTCTCAAATGCATTTGTAATGTTAGGATGTATAAATTTTTAACTATGGTCAAAATCGCCTGTTCCTTCTTTCATCAAGATTATTTCGATTATCAATTATCACTACTTATCGAAGACATTCTGATACTAAACCTATCTAAGAACACTACCAGGCACATAAAGTACCTTCGTGTTAAATATAATAAAATTCTGCCCAACCGTTTTCGAGTCCATAAGGAGCGAACTCACACACGCAGACACACACACAAAATTCCTTTTATATAATAGTAGAGATATAGATATACACTCTACTCTTAAGAATTGAAAGGATAATTAATCTAAGAAAAGGAAAGTTAACCCCTGATCCTTTAATTTCCGAGAGCAACTACACTTCATAATAAATACTTGCTAAATAAACTCTAGTGGACATATGCCTCTACTTTAAAATGCTTTATATAGACCATAATCATGTTGACATACTCATTTTCGTTAGATTACTAAAGTTAAGCGATGTTAAGACTGGTTGGTTTCAGATGGGTAACAATTTAGGAATACTATGTGCTGTATGTGGGAAGACGGCGGCATCAACATACAAAGAACTATAAAACCTAACGTGAGTGAGGCATGTATACAACTGGGAACCGCTTATAAATTTAATATTTCCTAGAAGCTACCCTCTTTTGAAGGAAGCCAACTCAACTGCACCAGGACGGGACTAGACGTCTAAAAGTTTTATTCTTTCTTTCGATTTTCTGTTTCATTTTTCTTTTTCTTTTAAATAAATGCAATAGTAAAGATGCTAGAATGATTATTAATGTAGAGATTGTGTAATCAGGAAGGTGGCCAAGTCTCATAGGCTCGATGTTCTTGGCAAGTGTATTCTATCCAAATGAATTAGAGTCCAAATAACAAGAGTTATTTTTTTATTTATTATTTTGCTGTTAATGTCCTTGTGGGGAACTGATCTTTTCTCTTACCTGCAACGCTTTTTCACAGAAGAGACGTTGCTAGCCTATCTCTGTTTTGTTGTGATTAACATGAAAGCAGCTCAACTGGTTTCTCTTTGTAAGACATTATTAGCAGGAACTCGATTTCTACCACACCAAAAAAAGGCTTTCCCTTATCCTACCTTGTGCCTAGTACCAGGGTGAATTTTCATGGACAGTTGTTTTTTTTTTTTTTTTGCAAACGCTTCTCGACTGTGGAACACATTACCACGGGAGTGATTTTCGGCTGTTTAAAAATTGGTGGTTTTCAAAATGTTAACAGATCTTTGTTAAAAACCGCCCTATATGTTCATATCATTGGTCAATGTTCGTGCTCTCATAGTTTTCTAATCTTTTAGGTGACAATCATAACTTTTATCCTTGAGTGGTTCATACGTTATGACTAAATAGTAAAAATCACCAATAGAAACAAAGAAAATAAAAAATATTTCATTTGATTCACAATATTAGCCACCCCTGCTAATTTATTTATTTATCCAAGTAGAAATTAATTTCTTCGCTTTATTTTTTCTTTCTATTTACATTTTTATTATTCATTTTCTTGCATTAGTCTTTTAACGATCATTGACATTTTAGTATAGTTTAATACATTTGCATCTATATTTCATTTATCTTAGTTTGTCTGTCTGTCTGCCCATTCCAACTTTAAAAAAAAATACTGGGCCGATTTAGCTGAAATTTTGTATGGACCTTTGTTATGATAAGATGCAGCGAAGTATTATGGTATCCGTTTGATGCAGTTAGGGATTAATAATCACCACAATACCACATTTACTCTAGAGGTTCTCTTGGAAACTACTGGACCGATCTGGTTGAAAATTTGTATGGATTTTTGTTATGATAAGGTGCAGAGATTATAGTATTCATTTAATGTACAATTAGGGATTAGTATTTAGTGCAAAAATGGACACAAATTTCAACCATCAATTTTGTATAAAACACTCATTCCAAGTCAACAGCCTATAACTTTTTCCCTTTTTAACGAGCTAAGATGTCTAATCATATATATTGAATAAATCTTTTATCTTTTAATCGTTTAATGATGCTATTTTAATTATACTTTACAATTTTCATACTAAAAATTTCCTGGTTGATATGGAATCAAGAACAAGCTCAATTAATCTTGTTTTCTCTTTATAATCATAACGTTAATTATGTCTATATGTACACGATTTACTCCTAAACTAATTAACCGATCATTATTAAATTTGAAACTCAGCTCCATGAGCAAGGGGTCCAAATATGAATTATATTTGGTTTGATTTAGTTTTATGTAAGGAAGGGAAAAAGTGTATGGAAGCTCTTTGTGAATAGTCAGATTTTCTGATTTGGAGTCAATTTTTACAATAAGAGTTAGTCATCAATTAATAAATATTCCCCAAATTACAGTGTCTTTAGAAATTTTTTAAACGATTTTAAGGAGCATAGTGTCCCAATTTTAAAATTCAAATATTTCACGTTTGCATTGAATTTGATCCATAATAATTAGGCACTATTTAACCAAGATTCTGTGAATTTCAGTATCTTCATAATATTGTACTATATTTCATTAAAAATCAATAATTTTATACTATATTTCCTTAAAAATCAATTATATTATACTATATTTTATTAAAAATCAATAATTTTATACTATATTTCATTAAAAATCAATAATTTTATACTATATTTCATTAAAAATCAATAATATTATACTATATTTCCTTAAAAATCAATTATGTTATACTATATTTTATTAAAATTCAATAATTTATACTATATTTCATTAAAAATCAATAATTTTATACTATATTTCATTATAAATCAATAATATTATACTATATTTCCTTAAAAATCAATTATATTATACTATATTTTATTAAAAATTAATTATACTATATTTCATTAAATATCAATAATATTATACTATATTTCATTAAAAATCAATTATATTATACTATATTTTATTAAAAATTAATTATACTATATTTCATTAAAAATCAATAATATTGTCCTATATTTCCTAATAATCAAAATGTGTTGCATTGTCCCCCATTAATTCCTCTTTGTAGATGTGCTGTTACTTGTTATTTCAGATTCATGTCATTTATTTCTTTGACGCTGCTATGTATCTTCTTCTTGTCAGTTTCTTCTTCATGCCGTCGATGAATAGTTCCAACATTGCTCATTGCTGTGAATCTTTGTTATTCATTGCATTATAATAAGAAGAATTAAGATAGATTCTGGATATGTAAGTTTATTGAGAGTAAAATCCCCTCGATGTAAATACCCTCGACAAACCAGACAAGCAGCAAAATCCCACCCCTACACAGTAGAGCTCCCCAAATGGCAGAAAGCCTTCTACTCTAATAGTTTCTTCCCCAAAACTGATAGACTTTGGAATTCCCTTCTGGGTTCCTGCTTTCCCGACTGTACTGACACACAGAAGTTTAAATGTAATGTAAACAGGTATCTTGCTGCTCAACTCCCTACATAGTATCCCTGCAATTATGTCCCAGATAATAGCCCCCTCCATAAAAGTGGCACTGTGGCGTGTTTGGGGTGAAAATGCAATAAAAAAGAAAAAAAGTAATCATAAGTGCTATTTAATTTCTTTATGTAGGAGCGAGTCATTTATATTACCCTAAGTAACTACTAGATAGATAGATAGATAGATAGATAGATAGATAGATCATCATCCATCTTTGTCTCATAATGATCTGACCATTCACATTACAATGTCCTTACATGCCATTCTCAAGGAGTTATAATACATATATACACCTCTTTAAATAGATCAAAGTATAACTGATATTTTAAATCAATTTAACTTATACATATTGCATAAAATATACAGAAAAACAAAACAAAAACACCCTTCTTTTTTTATAATAGATTTTTATATGACCAGCTTATGAATTTTTTATAAGGTACCGCTTCTTTACTCAATGAACATATCTGAATCCAATGTTCGAGACACTTCAACACTTGCAAAATGAATTTCTGAAAAACATCACATCTTCATCTAACTTTCAATCCATTTTTTTTTGAGGAAGCACCAACTCCAGACTCTATATAATTGAGCCAACCCATGTCTCTAACTACACGGCAAAAGGTAAAAGGTTATTTCCAACACTCACACTGATCATAAAACAGGTCTCCGTCTTCCTCCTCTACTGTTTAGTATTACATTAGTATGATACTTTCCTTTATTCTTATCTCATCTATGAAATCCAACTGCCTTCGGACGTACACACCAAGGAACTCTACACTCCATCAAACTCTAAATCCAGTTTATGTGGGAATTGTATTCTTGAAGAGGGCAGAGGCGGCTCTTGCTATGTCTAACTTCACTTTTCCCCATGATACTATGTATGTGATGAGAGGTCGTCCTCAGTGTACATACCTGTTAGAATAAAAATTCGAAGATAGTGATCATGATTCACAACTTTATCATAAAATTCATTAACACCAATCGCATATATAACCTCGACCTTTCGGAGATCTAATTTATTTACAAAATGACCATGACTGTCTGTCCGACTTTTTGTATGTGTGAAAAATTCCTATGTCATGCAGTTTTCAACTTTTTTATTTTGTTGTCCATACCTCCGGGCAACACCAGTTAACTATGATAGTCTCTTATAAATTACTCTTATTGTCTGATTATAATTATTACAACAAAATTTTTTTATTCGCTTCAACGACAATGTAACATAAAAATCTTGTATGTTAGTGTATTTGCGAATATTAAACAAACACAGCAAAGTGTTTAGATGGTATGTATAAATATAAAGACCTTCCCCCAGATAAAAACGCAGATACAGAGTGGAAAATAAAACCATCATATTGTATTTGCTTTTCAACATTGCTTGGTTTTTAATGTAAACTTGAGCAATTTCGAAACAAACACCAGAGTTCTGAAGACAGCATTGAGGGTAAGATGCTGAAGATTGCCTTGTAGGCAATATCATTAAGATAGCAATATTCTTCTGTTTTGTAAACTTACCGGAAAAGATGATAATCAGATATAAGATATGTGTCTTTTATCTTTTATGGAATCAGTTTCTATGGATGAAAAATAGAGGCTAGCAGGTTATCTTCCGTTTTAATGCAAAGTTATAAAAGAACACAAAAGAACCATCTGATTGTAAAAGAAAAACACACCTGTCTAGAGAGTTGTAATCCTTTTGAAATAAGGGTTGCAAAGATAGACTATAATGATATATAAACCAGTGAGTCCTCAGTTTAATTTTAAAAAATAGTTTGAGACATTACAAATATTCTTCTTTTTTATTTTTTATTACATTTTCACCCCAAACAAGGCACATTGCCACTTTGGTGTAGGGGGCTACTATCAGGGGCAGCAACTACTGGGGCACTATGTTGGGATTTGGGCAGCAAGATGTCGGTTCACGTTACACTTGAACTTCTGCATGTCAGTACAGTTGGGGAAGCAGGGACCTGGAATGGAATTCCAGAGTCTAGCGGTTCTGGGGAAGAAACTACTGGAGTAGAAAGATCTTTTACATCTAGGGATCTCTACTGCGTGTGGGCGGGATTTAGCTGCCTGTCGGGTTTGTTGAGGGTGTCTATGTCGTGGGGGCACAAGTGTCTGCAGTTCGTCAGAGCATTCACCATTAAAATACTTGTAGAACAGGCAGAGAGATGCAACGTTTCGTCAATGGGACAGAGGCTGAAGCTTAGATGCCAGTTCAGGGCCTATCAGATTGGCGACTCTCTTTTGAACCTTGTTTAGGAGCGAGAGAGTAGCAGTAGATGCACCAGCCCAAATGTGACAGCAATACTCCATACATGGGCGAATGGTGGCCTTATAGAGGTACAGGATACTTTCAGGTGTCAGTAGTTTTCTAGCACAGTAGAGAGAGCCTACCTTCTTCGCAGCGGCCCTGGCAATGTTTTCAATGTAATTGTTCCAACTCATGTTTCCTGTGAACGTTAGGCCAAGCAGTTTCAAAAATGTACTTTCAGATAGGGAGTCACTGGCCATTGCTATTAGTGGCAGAAAAGGTTTCTTGTAATTATTGAAGGAAACCAGTTTAGTCTTGGCAGCATTGAATGTGACCATCCATTTTTGTCCCCATTCCACTACAGATTGGAGGCCATCCTCTAGTGTTTTTGCCATTTCTTTAGATATGTGTTCATTTGTTTTCCTGTCGTGCCTGTTATAGAGTGTGGTGTCATCAGCATATATACCCATCTCACAGACAATTTTGTCAGGGAGGTCATTAATAAATATTAGAAATAATAGAGGTCCAAGGATAGACCCCTGAGGCACTCCCACATTTATATCATATTGTTTAGATGTGCGACCGTCGAGGACAACCTGGATTTTTCTCTTATATAAGAAGGACTTAATTATGTTAAGTATTCTACCAGTGATATCGTATGATTTAATTTTCCTGAGGAGACCCACATGCCATAGCATGTCAAAAGCCTTAGATATATCTAGAGCTACTGCTCTGCTCTCCCCCGCTTTGTCCAGTGAATGGTATATACGTTCAGAGATTACAGTGAGGATGTCTGCTGTGGAATGGGCTTGTCTAAATCCATATTGTTTGTCAGTCAAAAGTTTAGCATCTGTAAGGTGACGGACTAGAGCATGATTAATTATGGTCTCAAATATTTTGGCGAAAAGTGAGAGAAGGCTAATGGGGCGATAATTTAATATTCAAGATAAACGACTTCATTTTCAGATTACTTAACCGAATAGCCATTTATTAGTAATCTCTATCTCTTCTCTTCCTCTCTTCTCTTCTATCTATCTTCTATCTTCTTCTTCTTCTATCTTCTTCTATATATATATAAAGGGAAGTCATTTTTTTCCCTCTGAGTTTGACCTTAATAGGATTAAAACTCGAGACATTACATGCAAATGTAATATGCACAAACTGCAGCACATTATCTGAGATGTGCTATAGGCCTATTACCTCTACACTTGCTCGATAATCGTACATTCCTATATTTTTTCTGGTGAGCGTTCACTGCCAAAACTTGTAAGAATAAATGGAAGTTGTAAGATCTTTTCTATCTATTTAATTCCTCCTTTCCCTGCTCCCCATTTAACCCACTGCTTCACGAGGGACTAATACGAATGCACACCGGTTACGGGTTTTGTAGTTACAAAAACTGAAATGCTTCCTATTGCGGGAAACGCACCAAGCATAATTATACATTGGTTATTTACAATTTATTTCGAAACATTATTAAAAACTAGGAAAACATTATTACATTAGGAAAAAAAAAACTCGATTCTCTCCTTTTCTTGGTGATTCCTTTTCTTTTCTTTTCTTTTCTTTTCTTATTCATTAACATATAATATATCATTTCCTTTTCATTCAGTTTCGTTTCATTCGATGTTTTCTTTTTCAGTTTACGTTTTTCCGATTACAGAGTTAGAGATTAATTTCACGGTTAGTGCATTACAAAATGTAAGATGTCAAACTTTCGCTTAAAGCGATTACGCACATATCAATCTCGATTAGTAACAAATCGTTTTATGTGTGCATTAAAATAGTCACCAACTCGGATAGAGAAATACTACATTTAAAAAATGTAAACAATGCATTTCTATATGCATCTCTAAAAACCTCAGTTCCTATTTACTGCGTTTCGCATGCTTTTGTTTCGTTTCTTTCATGTTCCCATTTTTACAGATTTCATTGCGATTGTAAACATGGTTATGATATAACTCAAAGCAATATGAATTTCACTAATAACGCTTTCCTTAGCACAAACAGTTGACTTTACTATTTATCATTGAATTATACCAAGAAAACTAATATTTATCTCGAAATGGATTTTTACATTGCATTTATTTAACTTCAAAAACTTGGTCAACTCGCCGTGCAAAAAAATTCGCATAATTTTTTTTCTCTCACGTGTATAAACACTTTCTTCCCTTGGGGAACTTAAGTTTTGTACTTATTCTTCAAATTCCTATTTCAGTCACCTAAAGTAGTTAGTGTGAAAGGACCTTAGGAATTTCTGCATAGAATGATACGCCGATACATTATAACATTACGGCAAAATCATCGTTCACGTTCCACATGTCAATTTCTATAGGTTTCCGGGTATGCTGACACGGTTACGGGTTGTCTATTCTGAAAGCCTTTCTTAATATGGGGAGGTTTGGGGTGTCTATTCTGATACCCGTTTAATTGGAAAAGTTTCGATTTAATTAATGAGAACGGGACAGTTTTCCATGGAACATTTTTCGTTATTAAAAACAGACAATCACATGACATATTCATCAGGGTTTCCACTGGGCGAGCGCCATTTGAAAACCGAAACAAAACCAATACATTTATTGTACAATAATTTACCCAAAATATAATTGGACAAACATTTAGGAAAAATTTGTGTAAAAAATTTGGAATTTTAATACAACAATTTCGTTATGAAAGCAAAATTGGATCTTTATAAAATATTTTTTCTTTTTTTTTTTTCGTACAAATAGATATTTCGAAACGTGTTTTTTGGGATTAAAGCAACTTTGAAAGGTCAACAACAAATAAAATTAAATTGTTTCTTTCTTTTTTATAACGGGAAAGTGGGTTGTTTTTTTTTTTTTTTTTTTTTTTTTTTTAAACTGCTACCGTTCTCCACTTAATATTTTTTGTTATTTATTTCAGGCTTCGGCCATAACTTTCTTTTTTTCTTTTTTTTTTCACGTGTACAAACACTTTTTCCCCTTTGGGGAAATTCAGTTTTGTCCTTAATCTTTCAATTCCTATTTCAGTCACCTAAATTACTTAGTGTGACAGGAGTTTAGTTTCCTTTTTCAAATTTTTTTTTTTCGAACAAATAAATAATTGGAAAATGATTTTTTCCCCTTTTTTAACGGGGAAGTGGGTTGTTCATTTATTCATTTATTTATTTATTTATTTATTGTTTTTCCGGTAATCGTTCGACAATTTAAATTCTGCGTTATTTATTTCATGCTTCGGCCATAGTCTTACCAGGATTTGCACAGAAGGTGCGTGAAATAAAATGGCGTCTCCAATTTCGGCAATAAAGTGTAGAAGCACCGTTATTCTTTGGATTATATTCGTTGGGAGGTGGGCAATTTAAAAAAAATAAAACGGAGCGAAATTTATTTATTTATTATTATTTATTTATTATCCATTGGATGTTGAAACACTAAATCAACATTTTATTTATTTTTCTGGCATGATTAATTAATTAATTAATTAATTAAAGTAATTAATGATGGGAGTATTTCTCTGTTTATTTTCTTAACATCTGGTGACAAAAATTAATTTGTACATTCTCTTAAAAAAAAAACAACAACTTTTATCTACTTTCACCCAACTAGAATGAAAATAGGCAAGATTTTTCATATCTATCTGCGTATACTTTGATAATTATGTTTCAGTTTGAAGAAATATGGTATAATAAAATTATGGGGTGTTCGTTCGCACCTGACCTCTATAGAATGGAAATATGTCACAAAGTTTAACAAGGGTTTTATTATATAGATCCACAGAATATTGTGATAAGTGTTTCAGTGTGAACAGGTATGGTATAATAAATTATGGGGTTTATCTATTTTATTTTTACTTTCATCATATTTTGGTTTGGTTTTGATACCCCCACATTCGAAGCTATCTCTTTACAGCCCTTTCTTTTCATAACCTATCATACTTTCATAAATCAGAGTCCATTTTCTGTAGGCTGTTTTGGAACCCAGTCAACGACGGGTACTTTTGCTAGTATATATATATATATATATATATATATATATATATATATATATATATATATATATATATATATATATCATAGTTAAGACATGAAAATTCTGATATAAAACCTGAAATCTACTATATTCTCTGTCCATGGCATTTAATCACATTAGTTGAGATTATTGTACACAAATCTTCACCCCAATAAACAATTCATCTGTGTGGATTTTGGATAATTTAATTTTTGTGTAAAGCTCATACGTTAAAATCGACATGTAAATCCATTAAGGCACTTTGTGTGTGTGTGTGTGTGTGTGTGTGTGTGTGTGAAAGAGAGAGAGAGAGAGAGAGAGAGAGAGAGAGAGAGAATTTGTTCTCTTATGAACTCTGAAACGGCTAAGCTGATTTTTTAAAAAATTCACACAAATGTACTTTATGGGCCCAGCATATAAAATCAACAGTATCTTATTTTCATCTTTCAATTCGTTGTAAGTTGAATGTATGACTCAAACTCTCAGACGATCCACTTTTAAGTCAACAAAACTTCATGTAGTCATGCCGCTGGATTTTATGTACACAACTGTTTGCTTTTTTGTATAACATCTTTTGCATAATGATATATAAGCAGGCGTGCATATCCAAGTCTGATGGCTGAATTGCTGATCCACAAGATTCAACTAAGGATGCCTCAATACTTTTGTTTTCTTTATTTATATGTTAGCCTGGGTATGGCACTATATCTCAGTGCTACGGTTGCTAACACACTCTTTAACATGGTGATTTGGCCATAAGCGTAGAGATACACAGAAATGCAACCCCAGAATTCTCTTTCCTTGATCGGCCTCTTTTTCGTCCGGACAGCATGGGTGAGCATGCATATTTCTGTCTCTCCGTAAATGAGAGGGAGCCCCGCACCCTTCGTCTCATCATTAGTTAGGTTAGTTAGTTTAATTTTGAAGATTATCAAGTGTAAATTGTTATTGTAATATATCTTGTATACATAATGTAGAATAAATAGTTAATTATGCTTCATATATGTTACGATTGTTTTCTTGTGTCTTCCATAAATGTCTCCATTAAACAACGAAGCGGTCCAGAGGATGAAGGAAGATTCCAATCAAAATGCCACCAGGGTGAAGAGGTCATCTTGAGAGAATGAGGAAGCCCCACACCCACATCCAACATCGCAAATATGCTTTTCTTCTCGATACACAGACCCTAATGACTGGCCCATCTTCACATCTTCATGGGACCGTTTCTAAGACATTTAGTGTAACACATGAAGCCAGTCACAGACCAGTGACCGGCTGATTATGTTATAGGGTGCCCGGCATTTCCCGGGTGTTTGTAGATGTGTGTTGAGCCCAAAAAAATAAATAAATAAGAAGTGGTAGTGGGCAGGTAGGCTCGAACCCATACCATGAAGGAGGAAAAAAACGTGACGCCTTTGCTGTTGCACCCGTTGCCAAAGCGAAAGTGACGTACGTTTAAATTAAAGCTAGACAATCGAAAAGAGGGGATGATTTTCGAAAATATTGGCGAAAAAAGCGACCTCTCCCTGTAGAAAGTGCCCAGGAATTAATGTTTTTAGCCAAGTTTTCGATATTTGTCATGCGAGGGGTCTAGCTTCAAAATAATATTGATCTTGTGAAAACCTGTCACCCCTGTCGAAAGTTTTAGGTAGACATGCATACATACATTTAAACAGACAGGTGACATTTATGTTATGGATTTTTTCACTGCCTATTTTATGTATGTTTATATATCTCTATATCGATCTTCCTATGTATGTCCCTATTCTCCTATATATGTCCCAATTTCTCCTATCTTCTTTCTTATCACATTTTCAACATCCCTGTTGTGTCTCATTTTTAAGCGAATGTCCTAAAGATACCTTTTATGTAGCTAATTAAACTTGGCTTTTCTCATCTGATGAGAAGCATTTGGCTTCAAAATACTATAGCCTAAAGAGTTATTTCCCCTTTCCTTATTAATTTTATAATATAATGAAGTTTTATCTAACTTCGAATTCTCATCTTTCATCTCTTAATTAAACTAGCCTGGGTGTTTGGAGGTGTGTGTTGAGCAAAAAAAAAAAAAAAAAAGAAAAAGAAAAAAGTTGTAGTGGGCAGGCAGGCTCGAACCCGAGCAGAAGAAAAAGAATGTGAAAAGCAAAAAAAACAAAAAGAGAGAGATGGGATCGAACTTGAAAACGTAGGATAATTGGTCTTCCTCGCTAACAATTAGGCTAAAGAAGACACTGAATTCTATGAGTTGGTAATTAAGTTAAGAATCAAAGGAGTCGCCACACATGCACAGAAATGAAGGTTGCTTTAAAACCTGGCCTGAGGCCAGTTAAGCTTCCTGCTTTCTGTCTTGGTATTTATTTGTTTTCCCACAAAAACAAATTAGACATAAGGTCGTTTTTGATGTGGGGGAAAATCAACTCCTCCAATAAGGGGGGCACTCGGTCAGTATCTTAATAAATAGTAATTGTCTCAGTATGAAAGGTTTCCCCTACATTGACCAAGGACCAATTACAGAACAGATACTACCCGGCCTGAAAGCCAGGCATTTGCATTTTTGCATTCAATTAGTTTCGCTTTATTTATACAAAAAAAGACAAACATTCGAAACGAGGGAATTTTTTAAAACTCGATCAAAAAAAAAGATAGAGAAAATGTCCGTTTTCAAATCTGAGATACTATGATCTAGAAAAACTTCTGGAATCTAACCAACGTAAGAACCCGACGCAAAAAGCCTTTCATGGACATACACAAACGCACGCACCCATTTTGACTTTTATATATTAGATGCTCCATTTAAAGATTATTTTAATTTTATTTCTTTATTATCAAGTATTAACTTTGTTTTTTTTTATCCTCGATCACTGAAAGGAAAACCTTTCTTGAATAACAGTTTTTATTGTTGTCTCAACCCAGAGTGATGCTGAGTTTAGTTCTGCTTTCATGGAAGGGCGAGTATATAGAAACCCTTAAAAATTTAGTTTTAATAATTTTCTTTGAATAATAATAATAATAATAATAATAATAATAATAATAATAATAATAATAATAATAATAATAATAATAATAATGGTAAACTTGTGTACTAAATAAATTCTCAATAATTAAAAAAATTGGTATATTTATACATTCAGCAATGAAAATATTTGTGATAAATACAAAAAAATTTAAATCCTTAAGAAAATTATTTAGCATTACCAAACGTATTATTCTTGTTATAAAGTGGTGTACTAGTCCAATCAGATCTCCCGACAACAGATCTTATAAAGAATGCTGAAAGTGAGAGGGGTTAAAAATACTTGGGAATATTGAAAGCAGAGAAGATTAAAAACAAGAAAATGAAAGCCCAAGAGTAAGGGTTATTCTCAAATTGCACCATGCAGAATCCAATATATGTTCATAATGTCAAAGTAGTAGTTATCATTCAATATATTGCTATCATACTTGAATTAAAATGTTTGTACACAAAAACACAGAAAAGATCGATTGTATCTTCCTAGAAACGAAGGTGGTCGAGGTTTACTTAATGTTGAAGATGTCATAAATATAGAAGGTTGTTTATCTAACTACATTTTTGATAATAATGAGATTTTTCTGCATAGAGTGAAAAGGGGAGAAATACTAAGAACTGAGATGAAACAGAATCAGATATTGCAAGAGAGAGGGTAAAATTACTTGATAAGAAACTAATACTTAATGTAGAAATAATGATGGCTGGAATTGGTTGGTCAAGGTTGATCTCAAAATATTTACTTAGAGTACCTTAATGACAGCCCAAGAACAAGCCACTCGCACTAGGTCCATCAAACACTACATTGACAAAACTGCAGAATCACCGATGTACAAATTGTGTAATGAAAGGCAAGAAACCTTAGTTCATATTGTATCAGAATGCTTTACAATAATACAACATCAATATTAAAAAATAGAAACACAGCAAAGTCGATGAGGTACTACACCTAAATATATACTAACTCTATAGATTGAATCACAATGAGAAGTGGTATGAGTAAAAACCAGAAATGTTACAGGAAAACGACAATGTCTGACTTCTTTGGGAGATGTACATACAAACTGATAAGGTCCTTGAACATTCCAAACCCAAATTAATCTTTCTAAATGACAAGAGAACTTGTTTAATCATTAACAAGTGAAAGAACATGAAAGAATAAATATATATCAAGATAAAAAAATGAGAATTAAACTATGGAAATGTAAAGAGAAGATATATATATATATGTGTGTGATGGACTCTTTCAACATAAGAGGTTCTGTCATAACAACTAAGTTGTTTGGAAATCCACACAGATGATTTGGTGAAGGCTTTGTGTAGAACCAACCACACTTTTTGCTATTACTGCTAATCCTTGTCGGTGCAGATGACTGCCACAAGACAAAGCACACAGTACAACGCAGGTTCTTACATCAAAGTTACCTTCTCCTAGATGCATATCTTAACTAAGACTGGGGGTGCATCGCTCCTAGTGAATTAATGCACCTCCAGATACCAACCTGAAAATTTCTATGAATCGGTGCAGTACATGCATATATATATATATATATATATATATATATATATATATATATATATATATATATATATAAATATATATATATACAGGGTGACCCACAAAAAAAACAAAAGCTAAATGGAGGCCATCTAGAACATATGCTGTAGAACGGAGAAAAAAAGGCCAAAGACCCTAGTGTTTTGATGTGATGTTTTGAATATAATAAACTAGTTATGGCCAAAGTTTCATTTCATTCAGACAAAACACTAAGAAACGGGGCCTAATTAGGGTTGGGGCCCGTTTTTTTTGGTAACCCTGTATATATATATATATATATATATATATATATATATATATAAAAGAAAAGTGCTGTGGCGATGGAAAAGTTGTGACACGTGTAGAAGCATGTAGTAACTGATCTGCACACAGGTGACAAGAGGTCTATTCTAACATCACTTTTCGCAACAATACTTAGGCAGCGGTGGGGCCTTTTGTGACTGAGCAGCTTGACTTCATCTGAGGATAATATTAGTTCTTTTTATCATATGCTTAGCTCTGTTATCACCGGTTTGTCATGTACTGAGGGTTTGGTGGTTTTTGGTGATTTCAATGCATGGGTCAGCTCAGACAATGAGACCTGGCTTCCGCTATGTCCATATGGCATTAGCAGAGTCAAATCAAATGGTTTGCTGCTCCTTCAGCTTTGCAATGAACTAAATCTTGTTATCACCAACACTTTTTCTGACTAGAAAAACAAAGATACCTGTTTCCATCCCTAGTCTAAGCATAGCTATATTCTTGATTACATACACTGTGGACGTAGTGATCTTAGAAATTTTTACAAAGCCAGAGTATTACATTAGGCTGACTGATGTATTGATGATTTAATAATCAGAGCTAAACTCAATATTTCAATTTGCAAGAAAATCCCTTTCAATGATAAAGTTAAAGTGCCTAAGTCTATTGATGTTTCCAAACGGAAGGATCCAATTGTGCGAAGTTCCTTGAAATCTGCTTTTGACCAGGTAGATTTCTCAGATTGTGATTGGAAGACAGTAAGAGATACACTATACCAAAATGACGTTGAAACTCTTGGATTGAAGTTGCCTAGACATCGAGATTGGTTTGCTGATAACTTCCAATTTTATTAACCTACAAATTGGTAGAAAGTGGAAAGCCGATTTGAAACTTCTCAAATCTTCATCTCTGAACAGGCCAGCTCTCGCTGCCCACTTTGCTTCAGTACTGAGTGAGATTCAGTGTTGTGTGCATCAATTAAAAAACAAATGGTGGTCTAACTTCTCCAGGGAGATACAGACTGCCTATGATAATAGAGATGTTAAGATAGTTTATGCTTTGCTTTGTCAGACCTATGGTCCAAAATCCTTTTAAACTACACTACTCCTGATGAAGGATAAGAGAACCTTGTTAAAAACCTCAGATGAAATTATGCATCGATGGCATGAACACTTTCGTGATCTTTTTCACAACCTATCCAAGGTTAGGTTTGCTGTGATAGAAAGTATCCCTCAATGTTCATTTTGTTTGGAACTTGATGCTGAGCCGACTCTCAGGGAAATAGTTGACTGCATAAACAGATCAACTCGAAAAAACCCCTGGACTCGATGGCATTCCCGTTGAACTGCTGAAACATAGTGGTGCCCGTGTACATTGTGCAGTCCACTCTTTGATACTATCAGTATGGCAAGGTAACCTGGTTACCCAAGACTGGATAGATGCCATCCTGATTATGTTGTATTAGGTTGGTGCAAAAATAATGTCGTTTTTTGACAGATCATAACTCTTTTCATAATAAACTTTATTAATCGAAATAAGAAATATTAGAATGGACACATTTTTGCCGACTAGAAACAAGTTTATTTATCCTACTAGCATAGAAATTCGGAGTTTTGGGAGTCATTGAAGACCAATTCAGCATCATCACGGCTTTTGAAGCATTTTTGCGCAGGAAGTTGTCAAGATGCTTGAAAAAGTGATAATCAGTGGACAAGAGGTTCAGTGAATATGGCGGATGAGGCAGAGCCATGTAGCCCAATTCGTTCAGCTTCTGCAAGTTCAGTTGAGCAACATGTGAGCGAGCGTTGTCATGGAGGAGAATTGGTCCCTTTATATTGACCAATCTCGGGCACATACATTGGAGCTTCTGGTGCATTTTGTCAGTTTGTTGGCAGTACTTCTTTGCTGGAATCGTTTCGCCTGGATTCAAAATGCTTTGATGGATGAGACCGGCTGCAGGCCATGAAACAGTCAACATTACCTTTTTTTGGTGCAATTTCAGCTTCGGGCAGTGTTGTGGAGCTTCTCTGGCCAACATTGCCAGTTGTCATAAAGGATCCATTTCTCAGCACATGTCACAATCAGCTCAAGAAATGAATCGTTTTTGTTGTGCAAAAGGAACATAGAAGACACCTAAAAACAACAATTTCTTTTTATTATCATTCAATTCATGCGGCACCCATTTATCCAACTTTTTTGACTTCCCTATTTGCTTTAATTGATGAACGACTGTTGAGTGGTCAACCTCGAGTTCAACAGCAACTTCTCATGTGGTTTTGCGAATATTGGCTTCAATTAAGGCTTTCAAATGTTTGTTATCAACCATATTGCGACCATATCTTTGAGACTCTCATCACCATTACAAAATTTCTTGCACTACCATTGTGCCCCAGATTCGTTAGTGGTTCCTGGACCAAACACATCATTGATATCACAAGCTGTCTCGGCAGCTTTTCAACCTAGTTTGAACTGAAACAAGAAAATCATGCAGATTTGAATTTTGTCCATGCTATCAAAACGCCTGCAAAAAATGAATGAAAAGATTGAAAACGTTAAAAGAATAACACAATTCTGATAAAGCGAAAAACGTACTTCAAAATGATATCTAACATGGTTATATACAAGGGCTGTGTAATAAGTAATGCCCCTGACCCACTTCCCATAGCAGTAGAGCAACGAAACTTTGCACAGTTATTAGTCTTTCTCGACATAGGAACCACCCAGAGTTATGCATTTCTCCCATCGTTTGATGCAGCTCTGGAGACCGTTTTTGTATAACACCCCAGGTTAGTCCTCCAACCACGATGTGACTTCAGAAATTAAGGCTGCATCATCTGGGAAACGCTTTCCTTTCAAAAACAACTTTATGGCTGGGAAGAGGTGAAAGTCAGAGGGTGCAAGTTCAGGAGAGTAGGGAGGATGGGGAAGGATTTCAGAACCACATGTTCGTGCTTCTGACCTGGTGACATGTGAGTTGTGGACTGGAGCATTGTCCTGAAGGAGGAGGGTACCTTTGCTGATCTTGCCCCGCCTCTTGATTTTGATAGCTTCCCTTAATTTCCTCAAAAGTGAAGCATAATAGGCTCCTGTAATTGTGGTACCCTTTGCCAAGAAATATGTCATCACTACTCCGTCCTGATCCCAGAAGACTGTGAGCATGACCTTGCCAGTGGAGGCCTGCACTGTGGGGAGTCCAAGTGCTTCCACTGCATTGACTGGGCTTTGGTCTCTGGATCATAGTGATTGACCCAGGTTTCATCCTGTGTAATCAGTCTTTTGAAAAACTTTGACTCATCTTCTTGGCACATCTCCAAATTCATCCTTGAGCACTCAACGTGTTCTCGCTTCTGGAATGGTGTGAGCAACCTGGGAATCCATCTGGCAGACACCTTATTCATATGCAAATGGTCATGAATGATAGTTTCCACAGACCCTGTACTAATCTTGACATCTTGGGCTATTTGGCGAATAGTAATATGCCGATCTTCCAAAATGGCAGCCTCAACTTGACGGACAGATGCCTCATCAATGGCAGAAGGGGGGCGACTAAGTCTGGGAGCTGTTTCCACAGACTTCCGGACATGTTTGAATTCACGATGCCAGCGTTTTATAAAGTCATATGATGGGGCATTATCACCATAAGTTTCTTTCATTTCATCAAAAGTCTCCTGTGGTGTGCGTCCTTTCAAATACAAAAACCGGATCACTGCTCGACATTCAACAGGCTCCATTTTACACCTGACTCAGTTCAAATACCTGCAAAACAGAACCCACAATGAGTTCAGAGCTGTTATTTGCCACATAATCTGTAGAGATATAAATCATTGCACATGCAAAATTTCAGCTATATCAGATGACTGGAAGTGGGTCAGGGCCATTACTTATTGCACTCCACTCGTATATCAATGAATTAATTCAGAAATCATATCTAAAAGTAACATTTGTGAGAAAGCGATATTCTTTTTGCACCAACCTAATACAAAGGAAAAGGTGCAAGGTCTGATTCTAGAAACTATCGAGGTATCTCGCTGCTGACTGCGGTTGGAAAGGTGTTTGTTTGTCTCTTGCTAAACCAATTGGAGATATCCGTCCTGATATCCTTCTGGAGTCCCAGTCTCTTTTTAGAAGTGGACGAGGGACCGTTTTCTGCTAGACAGATTTTAGAAAAGTGTATTGAGCAGCTTATGCCTCTTTGCCAGGTGTTTGTGGACTTAACCAAAGTGCTTGACATGGTCAACTGTGAGGCTCTGTAGAATGAGCTCGAAAAATTTAGCTGTACACCTGCTTTTATGAAAAAGTTCAAGCAACTTCATCATGGTATGAAAGGTCACATCAATTTTAATGGTCAGCTATCGGAAAAATTTCTCACTGATAATGGAGTGAAGCAGGGCGATGAACCAACATTGCTTTCACTCTATCTGGCTGCTGTGCTCGGGTATGGTTTCCATAACCCTGATGTGGGTGTTTATATTAGATTCTGAATGACTAGAAAAGTGTTCAACATCAGAAAATTCCAAGCCAAAACACTTGTTAATGATGGATTTGTTAAGGAGCTTGTGGTGTAAATGAAGAAAAAAGAAACAAGAACGACCGACCGCGTTTTTGTGTGGCTTACCTCGTGTTCATAATGAAGAAGAAAGAAACAAAAATGGCTGCCCTGTTTCTTTATATGCCTACAGGGTGACCATGAGGTATGCAAATGAGATGGTCCTGATTGGAGATAAAAGAGGGTGATTTGGGGAAGGAAGGCATTCTGAAGTTAGATTGCGAGCAGAGAAGTTGTATTTGTAGAAGAGAAAAGTCGGATTCGGGGAGAGAAAAGCTAAAGTTGCAGAAGTTCGTTTTGGAGTGGAGAGAAGACGCGTCAAGTGGTGACCAGAAAGTGAAAGTTCGGACAGCAGTGTCACGCAAGCGACAAGCTATTTCGGCGCATCAAGCAAATTAACATGGCTGAGTGGAGACTGAGCACTCAGATGTTGAGACCCTTTACTGGGGAGGGTGACCTGATTAAGTGGCTGGAGAAATTAAAAATGGTGGCGAAGCTGCAAAAGATAGAAGATGTGGTCACCCTGCTGCCGCTATACTTAGAGGGGGAAGCCCTCACGATTTACCAGCAGATGCGAGATGAAGACAAGGAAGACCTTGCCTTAGTGGAGCAAAGGCTGAAATTGGCCTTCGCTGAGGGCCCATTTGAAGCACTTGGCAAGCTGTCAAGTTTGAGGTGGACCGGCGAGTCCGTTGACGTCTTTGCAGCAGAGATCAGGAGACTGGCAGGGTTGGCTGGTTACGTGGGGAGGAGCCTGGAGATGACGGTAAAGCTGTACCTAGTGAACGGCTTCCCAGAGGACGTCTCTGCGAACATGCAAAGAATCACGGGGATCCATTCTATGGAAGTGGACGATCTCTTGGTCCACGCCAGAGTCCTAGTGAAAAATGTTAAAAGCCCAATCGTGGCTGCAGCTGTGAGTGGAAATATGTGCATGAGGCCTCACTTGAATGAGAGGCAGCCGGCGAGGCGACAGGAGGGGAGACCTGCCATCAAGTGTTTCCGGTGCCAGGGTCCTCATCTGATCAAGGACTGCAAAGAGCCGAGACCAGGGATCACGTGCTACCGATGTGGACAAGTGGGGCATATTAGCCGCTATTGTGTTGCTGCACGGGACCAGGGAAATGAGTGAAAGGGAGCTATTGCGCCAGTGGTTACCCCTTCTGTGTGGAAATGGCGCATGATGGAACATTGCCTCGGTTACCGGTGGTAGTCAATGGGAAGAGAGCCATAGCCCTTGTCGACACAGGCTGCACTACAACGTTGTTAGCGAGGAATGTCGCGAGGTCATGGAGCGGAACCAGGATTATTAGGACCGTGGATGGCAGGGATGTGAAATGCTTAGGAGAGACGACAGTGGAAGTAATGGTGCAAGGGGTGCCCATTGGACTGCAAGCCCTAGTGTTGAATCATCTGGTCGGTGGTGTTGACGTGATTATAGGTATGAGTGCAATTAACCGACTGGGGGGGCGCTACGTTAAGAGGGGGCCAAGTGACGTTTGGACGTCTCGGCGCAGTGGAGATGGCAGGAGTGGAAGGTGATAGAACCGTCAGAACCCCAAAACCGGAGGTTTGCTGCATTGAGGACAAAGATTTCCTGGCGAAGTTTGATGGCGTGAGGTGGACGGTGGAATGGAAATGGATCTCCGGGCCCCCAGAACTACAGAATAAGGTGGGCTGCTAAGAAAACACCCTGCAAGGAGAAATAAGAAAAGGATTCGAGGAAGAAGTGGAGAGGTGGATAAAAGAAGCAATTCTGAAACCGTGGACAGGGGAAGAAAAAGGAGTGTTGCTACTACTGGCGGTTGTTCAGCCTACCAAAAACAAGATTAGGCCCGTGCTGGATTTTAGGGAATTGAACAGACACGTAGCCTGCCACACTGGAATGGGGATCGACGTATGTGAGGAGGTCATGAGGAAATGGAGAAGAATGGGGCGGGCCACTAAGATTGTCGATCTGAAATCGGCATATCTGCAGATCCATGTAGATGAAAAACTCTGGCAGTACCAACTGGTCCGGTACAAGGGGCGGGTGTATTGTCTGACGAGGTTAGGCTTTGGGCTAAGTTCAGCCCCCAAAATTATGACTACCGTGCTGAAAACAGTGCTGAGCAAAGACTGTACAGTGGAGGAGGCCACTAGTTCGTACATTGACGACATCCTGGTGGAGGAGGCGGAGGTGACAGCAGAGAAAGTAAGAAGCCATGTCGAGAAGTATGGGTTAACTGCAAAACCGGCGGAGGCCCTAGATGGAGGAGCGGTGCTGGGGTTGAAACTAAGGCGAGATGGAAAAGAAAGCCTTGTTTTCGAACGAGGGAATGCAATACCCGAAGTCGGATCTGAGCTGACGAGGCGAGAACTCTTCTCAGTCTGCGGGAGGCTGGTCGGGCACTATCCTATCACTGGCTGGCTCAGGATAGCATGCAGCTTCATTAAACGACAAACAGGCACTGATGGCTGGGAGGGCCGTGTGACGAAGGAGGTCATGAACATGCTGCAAGAAGTCATTGCGAGAGTGAGGAATAAGGACCCAGTGAAAGGGAAATGGTATGTCAGCGGCGAAGACGCGGGTGTAGTTTGGTGCGATGCCATTAACCTGGCGTTGGGCATTGTACTAGAGATAGGAGGTGTAACTGTGGAGGATGCGGCGTGGCTAAGAAAAAACACTATCTTCTCCCATATCAACGTAGCAGAACTAGATGCCGCTATAAAAGGAATCAATCTGGCCCTGAAATGGGGATTGAAAATAATTGAAGTCAAAACCGATTCGGCAACGGTAGCGTCGTGGATTCGGTCGGCAGTAACTGGCAATAAGAGAGTTAAGACCAGGGGTGCTGCGGAAATGCTGATCAAGCGCAGACTTGGAGCGCTCACCGACCTGATAGCGGAATTCCAGTTGAGAGTATCTGTTGTGTTGGTCCCGTCAGAAAAAAACAAGGCGGATTCGATGACATGCGTGAAGAAGGCCTGGCTGCAGGAGGGAAAGGAGGTCTCCTCGGTATGCTGTGCAGGGGAAGAAGTCAAAGAGTCACACGAAATGCACCACTTTGGTCGAGAACGAACGTTATTCCTAGCCAGAGAGGTTTACCCGGAGACCACCGAGGAGGAGGTTAGGGAAGTGGTGGAGAACTGTCGAGAGTGCCAATCAATTGACCCTGGACCGTCCAGACACAAAGCAGGAGAACTACACGTTGCGGAGGACTGGAAGCGATTGGCCATTGATGTGACACACTATCGCCACAAATTGTATCTGTCGATGGTCGACTGTGGACCGGGAAGGTTTGCCATCTGGAGAGAGATCAGGGCAGAAGCTGCATGGGCGATCAGAGGGGTCATCGAGGAGATATTTTTGGAGAGAGGGCCGGTTGAGGAACTGTTAATGGACAATGGCCCCGCTTTCCGATCAGAAGCCTTTAAAGGGGGGTGCGATAAGTGGGGAGTAAGGCAATTTCTCAGAGCAGCGTATCGGCCGAGTGGCAACGGAATAGTGGAGAGGAATCATCGCACCATTAAAGCCGCTGCGGAAAAAAGCAACGTATCACCCATAGAGGCGGTGTTTTGGTATAACATCTCGCCGAAGACCAAACAAGATGAGACAACTGTGCCTCATAGGGCCGTTTTCACATATAAGTGGCGGCATCCGTGCAACAAAACAGCAGGAATTGAGAGTGAAGAAGCCACTATCAAAGTAGGTGAAGAGGTGTGGGTGAAACCCCCTAATGCACAGTGTACCACTCGTTGGAAAAGAGGGGTCGTAACAGGATTGCAGTCGAAGAACAATGTGATGGTGAATGGCGTTCCCCGGCATATCTTAGACCTGCGTCGCGTGACATTGCCAGTATGCAGTGAGGGCAGTGAAGAAGAGGAAATCGAGGGCCACCGAGAAGCAAATGATGCTGCTCGACCTGACTTAGGCCCGCGTTGTAGTGAACCTGAAAACGTTAACCCCCGAGAAGTTGTCCCCCAGAGGCCTCGACGTGAGAGGAGGCGGCCTGCTTGGATGGAGGATTACAAAGTATCCTATTGATCTCGAAGATCAGAGGGGCGTGTGGTGTAAATGAAGAAAAAAGAAACAAGAACGACCGACCGCGTTTTTGTGTGGCTTACCTCGTGTTCATAATGAAGAAGAAACAAAAATGGCTGCCCTGTTTCTTTATATGCCTACAGGGTGACCATGAGGTATGCAAATGAGATGGTCCTGATTGGAGATAAAAGAGGAGTGATTTGGGGAAGGAAGGCATTCTGAAGTTAGATTGCGAGCAGAGAAGTTGTATTTGTAGAAGAGAAAAGTCGGATTCGGGGAGAGAAAAGCTAAAGTTGCAGAAGTTCGTTTTGGAGTGGAGAGAAGACGCGTCAAGTGGTGACCAGAAAGTGAAAGTTCGGACAGCAGTGTCACGCAAGCGACAGAGCTGTTGTATGCTGATGATGCTAACCTCGTGACACACTCCCTGGTAGATATGCAATTGATAGTGGATCTCTTCACAAAAGTTTGTACCTGCTTCAGACAGATAGATAGCATTAAGAAGACTGAAGTCATGTACGCTCCCACTCCTGGTGAACTATATGTGGAACCTGATGTCTTCGCCTATGAAAAATGTATTGAAGTCATAAAAAATTTTGTCTACCTTGGTATCAAATGATGCAGAAATAAAACAGAGAATCAGCAGGACATCGGAATAATTTGGATGGTTACAAGATAGAGCCTGATCTGAAGGTGATCTAACGCTGACAACTAAAATGTCAATATATCAAACATGTGTATTGCCATCCCTACTCTATGCCTCTGAAATGTGAACTCTGTACTGGTCATACATAGAACGGCTCGAGAGTTTTCATCAGCACTGCCTTAGACACATTCTTTGGCTAAAGTGAGACAGTTTTATCTCTGATACATGTGTACTGAATAGGGCAAACTTACCAGCATTACTACCACTTTTATAAAGAACCAGATGTGTTGGGTGCATCCTCTTGTCTGGCTTCATGACTATTGACTTCCAAAAGAGTTGTTTTATGGTGAGTTTCTTCGTGGCAAAAGACCCCAACACAAGCCCAAAAAACATTTTGAGACAGCCAAGATGAACCATAGGAAGCACCAAACTTTGCCATCCAATCATGGAGACCTATGGATCTGTGAGGTGTGTGAGCAGGCTCTGTTGTCCAGGGCAGGTCTTGTTAATCATGCGAAAGTGCATGACAATAAGAGTCTCGTTGCTGTTGGTTTCATTCAAACCAATGACCACCATCGATGTCAAGTCGCTGGAAGAACTGAAAAGTCATTTTTGGGCACACAGACACTCAGTGGTTGGGGGGAGTGGCACTCGTCTGACAAGATGTCACAATCATCATGTATATATATATATATATATATATATATATATATCTATATACGCACACACACACACACACACACACACATATATATATATATATATATATATATATATATATATATATAATGATTAGATCACTGTCTGACTGACGTAAGATAACATTTAAAATTAAGATGTTTAAATTCAACGTTATTTCACGCAGTTAATGGTAGCCGAATGGATTGGGTCTCCGCTAATTGAGCCAGAGATGTCTCGTGTGGCGGGGTTCAAATCGTTCGACTGGTATTAATCGTGACACCCTGCACTGAAGATTCCCGAAAGGATGAAACACTAGTGTCTGTAGGTATTTAATTATTATAGTAAAAAATAATTATATATATATATATATATATATATATATATATATATATATGCATGTATGTATGCATATCTATACAGAATTCACCATAAGTAACTATACATTTTCTTTTGTTTGTAACTTTATTTTAGTATTTCTATTTCATGTGTTATTCAAATGCAAATGCGGATATCATATATTTTTATTGTATCATTGAACGTAAAGAACAAATTCGAGCTGCCATTGCTCAAGTACTTTTAGAGCCGTGTGTCAAAGTATGCAGCTCGGTGAACTGAGCTCCATGGAGAGCACAACGAGTATTAATAAATGTTTTGATAAATATAATGTTTTGTCTTGCAAAAAAGATTTAAGCATATCATTAGTTTGTATAATGTTGTTACATACTTTGACCATGTTACATTTTCTATGGTGAAGTAAATTGTATACTTACTCATCATGGATCCTGTACACACACACACACACACACACACACACACACACACACACACATGCATATTGGTGATGGGACGATGCCAATATTTTTCCTGATTCTGATACAATTACTGATTCTGATTCGAATTCTTTATAAATCTCTAAATATTGAAGCATAAAGTTATTTCTTCCTGATCACCATAAAAATACATGTTAAATGTGCATCTATTTTCTCAAACATAAAAACAGACTTGTCTGGTTGGCGGATCTATAGATTTTAGTTTTACTGGTAGTTTTAAATCAATAAATATTTATTATTTCATTATTAATACTTTTTTTTGTCTTATTTTATTTCAGTCGAAGTTCTCAGAAATCAAGGGGCCCACTACCTAGGGCTAACACTTGAACTCTATATGAGATACATAGATATTCGAATGTTCCATTAAAATACTTTATCTCTCAAACACTGAGTTAGAAAAGGAATTGAGAACATAATTTTTCTCTCCCCAATTAACCATTTTCATATGTTTTAGTATATCTTTCATCTTGGTCATTTCGTCTTACTGGATTCCAAGACAAGGATTTATCTAGTCTGGTGGAATATCCAGCTTCATGTTGTTACTTGAGGTAATAACACTTAGAGAAGGTGCACGATTCCTCATAAAAGCTAATGTAAGTTAGCCATAGTGAGAAGATCTTATTTGGGCATTGAATACCATGTGATTTTAGTACCAGCAGTGGAAGATTTTGTTTTAAACAAAAGGAAGTAAAAAAAAAAGAGAATTAAATGAATCGTTGTTGGCATCCGAAAATAGGCACCAATTTTTCTGAGTCCAATACTCCCAAAAGTTCCGATTTTTCCGATTCTCAATATTCCGTTTTCGATTAATCGTTCCAACACTAATATATATATATATATATATATATATATATATATATATATATATATATATATATATATATATATATATATATATATATATATGAGATATATATATATATATATATATATATATATATATATATATATATATATATATATGGGAGAGAGAGATAGAGAGAGAGAGAGAGAGAGAGAGAGGAAGAGAGATATATAATAACAACTTATGTGTGTATTGACATGTACGTATTTCAATGTTTGATTGATGAATGGAAGTGAATTTGTCCTCTCAAATTCTCTTCCATTCACGTTACATGTCAGATGAAGAACTAAGAAAGAAAGACAAAGAAAAAAAACTGTCTTGTAAAATGAAAATTGATTGAGTAATTAGATTAAATGACAATAAAAACAAAATTGATTTCATTTTGTGCAATGAGAGAAACAGAGATAGAGAGGGTGCGCGATAGTGGGTGAGGTGATAGGGGAAGAGGGAAAGAAACGTGCATTGTCAGGGTGGTTCCATCAATAACAAATGATTCTCTACTTAATTAAGACATTCACTTTGATTAATCTCAGTGTTGAAACATGATAGACATGCGTATGCATTTCTTCACTCTTCTGTTCTGCACATCCGATGTGTTCTGGATGTCGGGGTAGGATGGTGTCAGGGTTAGGGTGTTGGTTAGGTTGCTTCCTTACTTTAAAGTAATAGTCAGAGTAGGCTTAATTAATGCTGCACTGCCACATCTCTATTAGATTATTTGGCCTTTCATTAGTTAGCCAGATTGAAAACAAGGTGAAGAGAAAGATGCAAGTGGCGAAGGATCATCGATAGTGTTCGAATTTTTGAATGAGTTTTAGCTTTCTCATAATTAAAATAATTTTGCCTGATTTTTATGCGCATCACATAAAGACGGTGGTTTGGGATCCTTTCTTTTTATGTGTGCAGGTCACACCTTAGAATTTCGTTTTGATCGATGAAACTTTGGGAGTGCAGAAAAGTATCCTTATAACAATTGATATATTAAGCAAAGTGTAATACAATACCGATTGTAACCGAGTTATTGTATACTATTACTAATGGAAATTTGGTATCTGTCTGTCTAAAGCTGTAACTATACTATTATTTCTATTAATAATGGAGATTTGGTATCTGTCTGTTTGAAGCTGAATTTTACTATGTTTATTAATAATGGAGATTTGATATTTGTCTGTTTGAAGCTGAAATTATACTATTATTTCTATTAATAATGGAGATTGTGTATCTGTCTTTTTGAAGCTGAAATTATACTATTATGTTTATTAATAATGGAGATTTGTTATCTGTCTGTTTGAGGTCAAAATTATATTATTACTGCATTTTAATGTGCAATTCAATTTACTATACTATTTCAGACTAATATATAATCTTTCACTGCTCAATTCAGAGGCGAGTAGTATAGTGTCTGTTCTGTCGTTATGATACCATTCTCCCAAGTATTACCTGCTCCTTTTTTGAGAGAGCAGTGTAGTATCTCAGGCATTACCCTCTCCTTTAATATGTTGGTCTCTTATATGTTGGTTCGTCACATATAAATAACAAAAATATTTGATTAGTTGAGCATATTTTTGCTAGTACTACTAATTATACACGATATTCTATTTTACCCATGTGTGTTAATTGCAAGTGCATATCTTTTCCAACTTTAGTATATAAAGTAAAGTAAGTTGAACATATCGAGAGTAACATGAAGACTCCCTTTACATTGACTACTATAACGGGATGTAGGGGAGACCACCACTTCTTTTTTTTAAACTATGTCACTTACTTTGATCCTTGCTTTTAATAAGGAGACAGCAAGTGTCATTTTTTAATGTCTTTGGTATGACTCAAACAAAACCTTGTGCATAACTTACCACAATAAATTCTATAGTTTGCAACAGTATGCATTAGGCTAATCATGCACCCAACTAATATTATACCAACAAAAATGAATTAGATATTTTAAAATTGCACATGCTAGATAAATACTGAATAATCAAGAATTCAAATAACAATTGTCTTCTCTTTATATATAAATGCCAATGCTTATGTATGTGTGTGCATGTTTGTGTGTAAAAGAAAAGTTAATGAAATATGCATAATATCTAAAAATGTATTCTTATGTTAAATTTTCTGTGGTATCAAATCTCAGTGCACCCCCAAGGCAGCTATGAGGGTAGAATTTTCCTTAAAACTTCAAATACATTTTATTTTAATAAAATTTAAATCATATATTCAAAAAGGTTTTTTTGACAGACAACGGAAGTGGTCCCAAAGGGAGCTATGTATGCCCAGCTTCTCTAAAAGTTAAAATATAACATTTATATATATTTTTTAAATTACATTTTCACCTCAAACAAGGCACGTTGCCACTTTGATGTATGGGGCTACTATCAGGGACATATGTAGGGAGTTTAGCAGTTAGATGTCTGTTTACATTACACTTGAACTTCTGCATGTCAGTACAGTTGGGGAAGCAGGAAACCGGAAGAGAATTCCAAAGTCCTGCAGTTCTGGGGAAGAAGTTATTAGAGTAAACAGCTTTCTTACATCTAGGGATCTCAACTGTGTAGGGGTGGAACTTCGCTGCTTGTCAGGTTTGTCAGGGGTATTTTCGTTGAGGGGGTACAAGGGTGTCAGAGCATCCACCAGTAAAATACTTGTAAAACAGGCAAAGGGATGCAACATTTCGTCGGTGGGACAGGGCCTGAAGTTTAGATGACAGTTCGGGACCTATTAGGTTGGCGACTCTCTTTATATGCATTAAATTTTCCAAGGAAGACAGTGGAGGTGGTCTCAAATATTTACATTCCTCTTTATGTGTTGAATGTCTAGATAACTCACAACTAAGATGTAGCAGTCGAAACCTCTTATAATGAAAATACGTTTATTTGATTTTGATGGAATGCAACTTTAAATGTATGAGATACAGATTTGGAGAATTTTCCCAAATTTCAGATTCTTCTGATGATATTAGGTGTCGAACAAAGGGAGTGTCAATTAAAAAAAAAAAAAAGAAACTTATATGGTGTTATTAGCATAGTGAAAAATACATAGACATGTTCTTCATTCAATCCCGAACAACGTCGGATTTTCCTGGTACTAATTCATAAAAGATCACTATAGAATGAGCATGAGTGCTAAACTAAATAAATGTCTGAAACAAAAATCAATCATTTGAAAACTAAAACACAAAGGAAATTTAAAATATCTTTAGTTAAAATGGCTAAAATTGCTTCAAACAGTTGTACCTATCAATGAGTCTATCAATTTAGAAACAGAAATTTACATGGATATATTTAAAGAAAATATCTCTTCACATGGGATTAACGATATTATAACTATTAGAAGTTTGACTTATCTTCTTGCACAATACAAGCTGAAAGTGTCTGTTAAAATTTATATTTTATTTTTCTGAAGATTGCATCTATTTGTTTTTGTATTGCAGTACTTGTTGAAAAAGAAAAGATAATATGATAATAAATGGTACAGACACAAACTGGATACAGTAGTTGAAAATGAAAAATACTTTTAGACACACAGGTACAAGCAGACAAACTCATCCAATCCACGAAACAGGATGTGATGATAATCAATAATTAGGAAAAAAATCTTGCCAAATTTTAGGTTTTGCCATCTTATCAGTTCATAGAATTAAAAGTGGAAGAAAAACCAAATACATGAAACTTGTCAAAGAACCGAAGAGAATATAGAACACTGAAAAATAACTATAATAGGAATAATTATAGGAGTACTAGGAACAGTCCTAAAAAACTAAATAAAACACTAGGTAGAATTAGAATCAAAAAGAAAGATTAAGACTATAAGCATTATGAAATTATGAAAACAGCTGGAATCATAAAGAAAGTTTTGGAATGTGAAAGCAAACATAAGCTAACCAATCAAACATAAGTTGAAATAGAAATATATAAAAAAAAACATACAAGCCCCAGCGAAATCAATGGTAACCGGATTTGTGATAACACAAAATGACTTGTAGTGGTTGTAAAAAGAGGGTGAAAATATGGGGAAACGTTGTCACCCAAACTGTATGAAACGGTATTAGTTATTGTCAATAAGCAATCACTGATAATGGCTTGTGTGAAAATTCCTAATGAATAAAAAATAATATTCCTTGAAATAAAGTATATAGTAGAAACATAAAAAAATAAATCTCTTGGCAGTATCTCCAGTGTGATATTCTATGCCCTACAACATACAAAAGATGAGCTCATGCACTTGAAGAGCAAGAAAGAAGAAAACTATGGAGGCACATAAAGCTTGCTAGAGAAATGAAGGGAATATGGAATGTGAAGAAGATTGTTTTAATACCAATAAGAGTTGGAGCACTAGGAATAGTTTCGACTAGGAGAAATTGGAATCAAAGAGATGATAGTCACCATACAAAACACGGCATTGGTGAAAACAGCTGAAATAATTGCGGACACCAACCAACTCACATTAAAAGATAATTCTGACCAATCACAGATAGACTGAGTTGGAGAAGCAGCGATACAGCAAGAGAAATAGATAAAACCAAGGAAAAAGAAACAGAAATTTATGATAAAAAATTAAATAATTTGACATCCCTCCCCATTACAAAAAAATACACACATACACATGTGGTGACATCTGCATCTGTTGATGAGTACTGAATGTCTTAAGAGATTTGTTATCACTCAGATTTCAGGAAACACTTGAATCAGGAAAATTTTGAATCATAAGTCTACGCTTCTAGCTTTGTTCAAACACATTCATATAGCTTTGTAAGATCGTACATATTTTAAAAGCAGCCATCTTTTAAATTCTAACTCAAAGAGGAGACACTAAGTTTGCTTTAAACCAAAACACACTTAAAACTTTTATTTACATTTAAAAAACACATTTAAACTTTTATTTACATATAAAATATCTCCAAACGTATGAGATTCTACTTTTTAGGCGATTATGTGTGAATGCACTGAAATGTTATTTTAAAATTTAGAATGGGGGTTCAGTTGTGCATATAAATATAATGTAAAATGATCCTATTTTCGGTACATTCTAACTTTTTAAGCAGTTAAGTAATTTTTATCACTAATTCTAAGTCCGATCAGCAAAATCATAAAATCACATGTAACTGCTTTATTTTTAGTATTACCACTCAGACTTAGGGTTAGTAGTAGGACAGGAGCGTGGCTTTTACAACTTTTAACAATCACATATTTTATACTAAAATTTGATTTGGAACATGAACACTCCTAAGATTTAAAACAAATAAAGTTGGTTACATATTCTTAAAACATTGGCTGATCAACAAGGTGTGATTATTTTCCATTAAAGTTATATACGAAACTTCTTGTTTGGTGTTTTATTGTATTTTTACCACTAAATTTTTTAAATCGCCTAGAAATTGAGAATTGTGTTTGTCTTCTTTTTTTTTTTAGGTGTATTACAATATAAGTTGGATTTTTGAAAATAATAAACGTGTTTTTCATACATAATTTAATGTTTATTGGCTAGATAAATGGATAAAGATTCTTGTAAAACTAAATTTTATTCATTCTTATTCTTTAGAAACAAATATTTAGAAACTGATCCTCCACTCTAAATACTAAAATGATTGGTTTTCTTTCCGTCAAGTTTTTAAGGGTTTCACATATAAAAGTAATATTTCTTTTTGGAATGGTGTTTTAGCTGAGAGTGTTAATCTAAAAATTTGTTGTCGTCGTCGTCGTCGTCGTCGTCGTCGTCGTCATCATCATCATCATCATCATCATCACTACTACTACTACTACTACTACTACTACTACTACTACGACTACGACGACGACGACGACGACGATGCTTATCGCTCCATCCGTTATCATGCTAAAAAAGGAAAGTGGAATATTCCAAAACGTGGAATATTCCAAATAAACCTTGTCATATATATAAATAAAAAATTAAAAAAAAAAAAAAAAAAATTGGTGTCGTTGTTGAGGCAAAGATAATAAAAATGATTTGTCTTTCTTTGCGTTTTGGCTAAGATCAAAGTGTAGTATCTGTTCTTCAGGTGCTACATTTCAATTTCTTATCTCTCAGTGGAAGAGAAATTCTTTACGACTAAGACAATTTTTTCTCCACGTTAAAAAACGACCCTGGTGTCTCAATCTGTCCCATGGGGAGGCATTGTGAATAGGTACTATGTTTAATGTAACAAAGTTTTAATATTAAAAAAGTAACTGGAAAAAGTTATTTCTGATTTAATTACAAAATGCCCTGGAAATGTCACTTCTGATTAATTATAAAATGCCCTGGAAAATGACCGTTCTGATTATTTTTGTTTTGTTTTGTTTACTTGCCTCCCCACAAGGGCGGAATTGGACATGAGGTCGGTTAAAAATTTAGGGAAAATCAGCTCCACAAAAGGGGCACTCTGGTCAATTACAAAATAAGAATTGTATCAGTAATGAAGGATTACTCCTCCATTAACCAAAACCCAAAAAAGGGGGGATTTAAGTCACTGGAATGCTGAAACTGATACTACACTCAGAAATTCATGTTGAAGCAATGGTTGCCTAATCCGTAACTGTGTTAATGTTTTTATGTATTACTTTCCAAAAGCTTCTGAAACAGTTTACGATTTAAACATTACTTTATTTCATGTATATTTTTACAGTAGGGTAGGGGATATTAAAATGGGTGAAACTGTTTACGCATTACACATTACTTTATTTAATGTATATTTTTAACTTTGGGGTGGGAAATATGAAGTTGGTTCCGGAAATGGCTGCAACCATTTACGTTTTGGACATTACTTTATTTAATGTATATTTTTAACAGTAGGATGGGAGATAAGAAGTCGGTCCCGGAAATGGCTGAAAAAGTTTACGATTTATACATTACTTTATTTCATGTATATTTCCAACAGTGGGTTGAGGATTATAAGTCAGTTCCAGAAATGACTGAAACAGTTTACTATTTAGACATTACATTAGTTCATGTACATTTTTAGCAGTGGGTTTGAGATATAAAGTCGGTCCCGGAAATGGCTGAAACAGTTTACTATTTAGACATTGCATTATTTCATGTATATTTTTAGCAGTCGGTTGAGGATATAAAGCTAGTCCCGGAAATGGCTAAAACAGTTTACGATTAAAACATTACTTTATTTAATTTATATTTTCAACAGTGGGGTGGTGGATATGAAGTCAGTCCCAGGATTGAATGAGATGTGCAAATATATACTATCAGAAAGCATCACCCAATATTGAATGAGATAGGTGGAAAGCATATAGTAGCAAAATACCCAGCGTCGCTTGGGATCGAATGAGATAGGTGAATGATATATATTAGCAGAATATGCAGTGTCACCCGGGATTGGATAAGATAGGTGAAACATATATAATATGAGAATACCCAGAATTGATTGATTTGTTTGTAATGAAATATATCAAAGCTATTATTTAAGAAAGGGGGAGCGCCATAGTGGGTTAAAGTTATGAAAATTATTGTCGAAATTAGTAACATATCCAAGAATTATGAAAAATGATGAAATGTGAGTTACTTGATTGGTGTGATATAATAAGCCCAGACAATATATCAAATATATTATATAAGTAGGAGGGAGAGGCATAATGTGGGTTTTTAATTATAAAAATTATTGTCGAAATTAGTAACATATCCAGGATTATGAACAAAAATTAAATGTGAGTTAATCGATTGTGTGTTTATAATAAAATAATCAGCCCAGGAAATATATCAAAGTGATATGTTAGTAAGAGAGGGCGATAAGGATGGTTTAAATTATGAAAAATCATTGTCGAAATTAGTAACATATCCAAGAATTATGAAAAATGTAATATGTTATTTAATGCATTAGTGTGTTTGCAATGAAATAATCAGATCAGACAATATATCAAAGTTATTATTTTAGTAAGTGGGGCGATGATGTGGGTTAAAATGATGAAAAATGATTGTCGACATTAGTAACATATCCAAGAATTATGAACAATGACAAGAGAGTTGTATGCTCAGTCCGTCAAGTCCAAAGTAGCTGAGCAGCGGCTTGGTTCCCACCAGTTTTAGCAAATTGCAAACAGAATCCTGAACAGAAGCGTGTGCTCTATCCCAACTATCATCAATGGACCTGAGTTAATCTCGTCAGCATCAGACAAAGCCAAACTCTTTGCCAAGAACTTTGCAGCCAATTCTAGCCTTTGCGACCAAGGCCGCCAACCCCCAATATGTCCTCCTGTATACGAAAACACACTATGTGATATACAAATATCTGTATGTGATGTTGCCAAGCTAATCAAAAACCTTGATTCCAGTAAAGCAACCGGCCCTGACGGTATTCCAATTATAGTACCCAAAAAACTTCAACCAGAACTAGCACCCATACTTACAAAACTGTTTAAATGTTGTCTTAAGGAAAATTGCTTCCCATCACCCTGGACAATCTCATCAGTATGCCCTGTATTTAAGAATTCAGGTGATCGTTCATCCCCCTCTCAGTACAGGCCAATAAGTCTCCTCTGCGTCATGAGTAAGTTGCTGGAATCTGTGTTAAATACAGAAGTAATCAACCATCTCAGCAAAAATAACCTTCTTAGTGACACACAATATGGTTTCCGTTCAGCTAGATCTACAGCAGATGTGCTTACAGTTATATCTCATAGGATTAGCGAATCTCTCGACAGAGGCAACCTTTCTAGGGCAATTGCTCTTGACAAATCTAAGGCCTTTGATAGGGTATGGCATAAAGGTTTACTTCACAAGATCTCCAGCTATGGTATAGCTGGAAATGTCTTCTCAATTATTAAACCATTTCTCTCTGATAGGTTCATAAGAGAATTAGTTGATGGGCAAAAATCAGAAGCTCACAGTATAAATGCTAGAGTCCATCCTGGGCCCAACTCTTTTCCTGATCTACATTAATGATCTTCCGAATCACATCCTTACATCATTCGTAGACATTTTTGCTGATGAAACTACCATCTATGATAGCACATCTAAGGCAGTAAACGACCAAGTTCTCTCTGATTCTCTCTCCTCTGATCTTGATCATGTTGTACAATGGGGAAAGGAGTGGCTGGTTACTTTTAATGCATCTAAAACCAAGCTTCTATCTTTACATCATCAACGTTCTGATCCCCATCTGGCATCAATTAAAATGAATGGCTCTCGTCTTGGGGAGGCCTCAAGTTTTGACAGGCTTCTGGGCTTGACCTTTACTCCTGATCTTAAATGGAATACGTGCATCAAATCTGTTGCCAAGGCTGCTGGAAAAATGGTCGGATCCTTCTATCGATCCAGTAGATATCTCACTGCTGATGTAATTCTCTATCTATATAAGAGCCAGATACGTCCAAGGATGGAATACTGTTGCCACATATGGGCAGGAGCTGCTAGAAAAGACTTGTCCTGCCTTGATAGGGTTCAAAATAGACTTCGTGGCCTGGTGGGAGATGTCCTTTTCTCTTCGCTGCAACCTCTATCTCACAGAAGAGATGTTGCGAATTTGTCTCTGCTTTATCGTTATTTTCATGGAAAGTGTTCAACTGAGCTTCAATCTATGGTCCCCCCTCGCCAAACTTTCACAAGAAACACTAGACTAGCTGAAAACATTATCAATAATTTTCCCCACTCTTTATCTGTACCTAAACCTAAATATAGATTCCATGATCAAAGCTTCTTTCTTAGAACTGCACGCCTGTGGAATTGTCTTCCGTTTTCCTGCTTTCCAGCTGTCTATAATATGGTTGTCTTCAAGTCCAACGTGAACAAGTTTCTGATGAGCCGTTCCACTTAAGTTAACAAATTTACCGAACTTCCATTACTATCGATTACTATATTGTCCTTTTGACTACTCTACACTCTTTAACCCTTAGCCTATCGGCCTATGTAAAAAAAAAAAAAAAAAAAATCTGAGTTGATTGGTGTTTGAAATGAAATAATTATCTCAGATAATTTATCAAAGTTATTATTTTAGTGGTGGTGGGGGGGTTGATAATGTGGGTTAAAAATATTAAAAATAATTGTCGAAATGAGTAACATATCCAAGAATTAAGAAAAATGGTGAAGTGTGAGTTAATTGATAGTTATGTTTTTTATGAAATAATCAGACCAGACAATATATCAAAGTAATTTTTTAGTAAGAGAGGGCGACGAGGATGGTTTAAATTATAAAAAAATTTTTGTCGAAATTAGTAACATATCCAAGAATTACGAAAAATGACGAAATGTGACTTAATTGATTGGTGTGTTTATAATATAATAATCAGCCTAGACAATATATCAAAGTTATTATATAAGTAAAGGGGAAGGAGATAAGGAGGGCTTAAATTATGAAAAATTATTTTCGAAATTAGTAACATATCCAAGAATTACGAAAAATTGATGAAATATTAGTTAATTGATTTGTGTGTTTGTAAGGAAATAATCAGCCTAGACAATATATCAAAGTTATTAGTTAGTAAAGAGTGAAGGGCGAGAATGTAGGTTAAAATTATGAAAAATGATTGTCGAAATAAGTAACATATCCAAGAATTATGAAAAATGACTAAATGTGATTTCATGCATTAGTGTGTTTGTAATAAAATAATAAGCCAATACAATATTTCAAAATTATTAATTTATTAAGGAGGGGGCGATAATGTGGGTATAAATTATGAAAAATGATTGTCGAAATTAGTAGTAACATACCTAAGAATTATGAAAAATGATGAAATGGAGGTTAATTGATTAGTGTGTTTGCAATGAAATAATCAGCCCAGCAAATGTATCAAAGTTATTATTTTAGTAAGGTTGGGTGACAACTTTGGTTTTAATTATAAAAAATATTGTTGAAATTAGTAACATATCCAAGAATTACGAAATATGATGAAATGTGAGTTGATTGATGTGTGTGTTTGTAATGAAATAATCAGCCTAGACAATATATCAATGTTATTATTTTAGTGAGTTGTGCGATATGGTGAGTTTAAATGATGAAAAATTATTGTTAAAATTAGCACCATATCCAAGAATTATTAAAAATTAAAAATGATGAAATGTGAGTTAATTGATAGTTGTGGTTTTTTATTAAATAATCAGCCGATACAATATATCAAATTTAATATTTTAGTAAAGGGAGGGGCGATAATGTGGGTTGAAATTATGAAAAATTATTGTCGAACATAATAACATATTCAATAATTATGAAAAATGATAACATGTGAGTTAATTGACCGGTTTGTTTGTAATGAAATAATCAACCCAGGAAATATATCAAAGTTATTATTTTAGTAAGAGGGCGATACAGTTTTAATAAAAAAGTAGAATAATATGATTGTGCCTTCATTCATGCTGAACAGAACGCTCACAGCATGCCCAGCAACAATATATTACATATGAAAAATGCTGCTGTGGAATTTCCACAGGTCCCGCTAGTTATTATTATTATTATTATTATTATTATTTGCACTGTTTATGAAAACTTTCAAGTAGCATGTTGTACACTAACGACGAACTGATATAATCTGGCTTTGGTTTAAAATCAAAATAAATCCTTGGTGAGTTCAAAGCACGAGTCAGCTCAGACAATGAGATATGTTCTACTAGGTTCATATGGCATTGGTAGAGTCAATTCAGATGGTATGCTGTTCTTCAGCTCTGCTGTGAACTTAATCTTGTTATCACCAACACTTTTTCTCACCAGAAAAACAAGGAGACTTAGTTCCATCCTCAGTCTAAACATGGCTATTTACTTGATTACATACTGTGTAGATGTGGTTATCTTGGAAAATTTTTGTAAAGTCAGAGTATTGTATGGTGCCGACTGTGGTACTGATCATTTAATCATCGGAACTAAACTCAACATTTCAATTGGCAAGAAAAGCCGTTTCAATGAAATTAAAGTGCCTAAGCCTATTGATGTGTGCAAATTGAAGAATTCAGTCGTACAAAGTATCTTGAAATCCACTTTGAACCAGGTGGATTTCTCAGATTGTGATTGGGAGACAGTAAGAGTTACACTATACCAAAAAGGTGTTGAAGTTCTTGGATTGAAGGTTCCCAGACATTGAGATTGTTTTGCGGATAACTTCCAATTTTATTAACCTACAAATTGGTAGAAAGCAGAAAGCCCATTTGAAACTTCTCAACTCTTCATCTCTGAGCAGGCTAGCTCTTGCTGCCCACTTCTCTTCTGTACTTAGTGAGGTTCAATGTTGTGTGCACAAACTAAAAAACAAAGGGTGGTCTGACCTCTTCAGGGAGATACAGACTGCCTATGATAATAGAGATGTTAAGACATTTTACGCTTTGCTTCATCAGGCCTATGGTTCAAAATCCTCCTCAACTACACCACTCCTGGCGAAAGATGGAAGAACCTTGTTGAAAACCTCAGATGAAATTATGCATCGATGGCATGAACTCTTTCGTGATCTCTTTCACTCCTTATCCAATGTTGATGTTACTGCAATAGAGAGTATCCCTCAGCATTCCTGTTGAGCTGCTGAAGCATGGTAATGTCAATGTACATTATGTGGTCCACTCTTTGATACTGTCAATATGGATAGATGCCATCCTGATTATCTTGTACAAAGGAAAGGATGCAAATGTGGAAATTACTACGGTATCTCACTGCTGACTACGGTTGGAAAAGTATTTACATGGCTCTTGCTAAACCGATTGGAGAAGTATATTTTCCCTGATATCCTTCTGGAGTCCAAGTATGATTTAAGAGATGGACGAGGGACCATGAATATGGCGTTTTCTGTCAGATAGATTTTAGAAACGTGTATTGAGCAGTGTATGCCTCTTTTCCAGGTGTTTGTGGACTTAATCAAGGCGTTTGATGCAGTCAACTGTGAGGCTCTCTGGAAAATGCTGTAAAAATTTGGCTGTACACCTGCTTTTACAGTTTTACAGTTTTACAGAAAGTTCAAGCAACTTCATCATAGTCAATTTGAATGGTTAGCTATCAAAAGAATTCCCCATTTATAATGGAGTGAAGTAGGGTGATATACTTGCACCAACATTGTTTTAATTCTATCTGACTGCTGTGCTCTGGTATGGGTTCTGCAACTGTGATGTGGGTGTTTATGTTACATTCTGAATGACTGGAAAGATATTCAACCTCAGAAGATTCCAAGCCAAAACACTTGTTAGTGATGGGTTTGTTAGGAAGCTGTTGTATGCCACACTCCTCAGTAGATATGCAATTGGTGATGGATCTTTTCATAAATCCTTGCACTTGCTTCAGACTGATAAAGAAAACTAAGTTTATGTACGCTTCTGCTCTTGGGGATCTGTATATGGAACCTGATATCTTTATCTATGGAAAGCGCCTTGAAATTATAAAAAAATTGTTTTGTCTACCTTGATAATACTTTATCAAATGATGGCACTCTTGGTGCAGAAATAAGACAGAGAATCAGCAAGGCATCAAACGCATTTGGAAGGTTACAAGATAGAGTTTGGTATAACTCTGACAACTAAAATATCAGTATATAAAACATGTGTATTGCCATTTCTACTCTGTGCCTCTGAAACATGGATCCTGTACCAGTCGCATGTAGAACATCTCAAGAGATTTCATCAGAACTGCCTTAGACACATTCTTGGTTTAAAGTGGGACAGTTTTGTCCTTGATACATGTCTTAACAAGGGTCAAAACCACCCAATGTTGCTGCCATTGTTATTAAGAACCAGATGTGTTTGGTGGGTTATCTTGTCTGGCTTCATGACTATCGACTCCCAAAACAGTTATTTTATGGTGAGCTCCTTCTTGGCAGAAGACTCCAACACAAGCCAAAGAAACGTTTTCGTGATAGAATCAAGAAGAGTTTGGTGAACTTTCATGTTCCTGTTGACAGGCATCCCTAGCGTCTGATCACATGTAGTGGAGAGCACTGATATACAAAAACGCAGAACACTTTGAAACGGCCAAGATAGACCAAGCAAAGCTCAAGAGATCATGAAGAAAGAACCAAACCTTGGCACCTAATCATGGATATCTCTGGATCTGTGAGGTGTGTGACTAGGCTCTGTTGTCCAAGGCAGGTCTCATAAATCACATGAAAATGCACAATGACACAAGTTCCATTGCTTTTGGTTTCATCCAAATGAATGACTGTTATTTGTGCCATGTGTGTTTGAGGGCTGAAAAGTCATCTTCAGGCACATGGACGTTCAGAGATTGAAGGAGTGGCACTCTGACAAGATGTCGCAATCATCATATATATGGTAGCTTCGTTCAGTCTTGACAGACTATGGATACCCACTGTAAGAATGCCTATACATGGAATTTTTGTGGAAAGAGTTGTACAATCTCCAACCACACCTCTCCTGTGTCAGTGTCAATTGGAGGTTCAGAACGACTGGAAGTTATGCCAAGATAAACGGAGAGTACATACAGTGCCTAGAATTCCCAAATGGTTACCTATCTGGTACTAGCCAGGGTCAACGTTGCTTGACTTCAGTTATCTGATGAGAACCGGTGTGTCAATGTGATTATACTGTATATATATATATATATATATATATATATGTATGTATTTGGTTATCGCTACACATTCATGAGTATGTTTCAATCAACTAGTTGTAACCAACAAGAGACCTCATCAGGCGATATTGCTTTTACAAAAGTTCAGTCCTTATTATTGGATTAAGGACTGAACTTTTGTAAACGCAACATCGCCTGATAAGGTCTCTAGTTGGTTACAACTAGTTGACTGAAACATGCTCATGAATGTGTAGCAGTACCCAAATGTTTATGTTTAGATAAATTAAAAAGAATAAATAAACAGTATATCTTTCTAGTTAAATTAAAAGAATAAATGAACAGTATACCTTTCTCTATCTTGGTATTGAGCACACTAAGCATAAACCTCGTTGAATTTCTTGGATTTTTTTTACCTCTGAATTATATTAACCTGGAATAATATATATATATACACACAGAATTAGTGATAAAGACTGATAAGAGAACTTAAAGTGAATAATAGTAATAATAATTTATTAAATAATATTTATCAAATGTTAATCCGAATTAGAAAACAAATTTATTTTCCAATTTTCATTCATTTTGTCTAACCTTTGCTCTCATTCGAAAAGCAATGGCAATTCATGTGTCTGAATGAAAATGTGATAATTAAGTTTATATAAATTGCAAGTGTCAGCTTTTCTCATGAAATTTACAAGTTCATTAATATTTAAGACTGTAATATTGTTCAAGAGAAATAGCATTGAACTTTAGTTTTATGCGCTTTTTAGTAAAGATTTGTGCTTTTTTACTCTTCAGTTTGCATTTTGAGTTTATAAAATACTCACCACATGTAGTGATATGATTAAACTCAGAAAACAAACAAAAAACTTACTTTTCTATCTTTTAAATTCATTTTTGTATCTCACGTATTCATCTTTTAAATCCATTTTTGGCATCAAAGTAGAATACCCGTGCCAGCATGAGTAAAATCAATTCCCAGAATAGAACCATTTTTCATTTATTTTTAAAAATTTATTTTACTTGATAAATTTTTAAGAGATCAAGGGGCTCCTTCCTCCCGTAACTGACACTTGATTTCATTATGATTGGGATTTATATCCGAGGGCTCTTTTTAGAATAGATGTTGTTCCCTTTATGGCTGCAATCTGTATTTCATTGCAGCTTGGTCTTCCAGGGATTTTTTCCAGGTACTTCTTAAGATTCTTTTTCACTAAGCCAGTTGCACCTATCACAACCGGTATAATGTCTATCTCTCTTAGAGACCATGCCATTTTTAAGTCATTCTTTAGATCCTGACACTTGGTTAAGGTCCTGATGTTCTCTTATGATTCAAGCCATTATATAAAAATAATTTTATAAAATCAACAGTAGGTTCTCTACAGTACAATGTAGACTGCTATGTATTGTGGACTAAGTCACTGTAGGGAGGCATGTGAAGCTTCCTCTCAGTGCACGATGGTGGATCCCTGACTAAAGCATATAAGTATAAACTAGAATCTGAAGGGGTGGATTAGTATTTGGAAATAAATCAATTAAATAAATAAAGTGGGAAGAAAACAATTATTAAAATAAAAAAAACTTACAAAAGATTAAATTAATATTAAAATAGATAATTGGTTTAAATATTTAAAAAGTCGAAATACAAAAATAGGGCAATTACTAAATACGAAGGCTATCAAAAAATAAAAAAACACAAAGAAAATATAAAGATGATGTGTAGGTAGGTTCATCTGCTTGTTGTCTAAAAATAGAGATAATGAATGTAGTCATATATGTACAAGTTAGAAAAGCATTTCATCCAAGGCATTAAAATTGTTAAACAAAATGTTTTTACTATAGGCTTTAAAAATAAAGGTACAAGATTCAATTTGAAATTTATTTATCTTCAAATGCACTTTTATTAATTTTACAAAGTAAGGAAACAAAATTAATTTAAATTGAATCAAAAAATTACCTTGGATTTATTTTATGTAATGTACATTCTGTTGCACTTTTAAAAAAAATCATTGAAAATTTTATATTTATATCATTAATTGCTAGATGAAAGATAATGTTTTTAAATTGCAACAAAATGTACATTACATAAAATAAATCCAAGGTAATTTTTTGATTCAATTTAAATTAATTTTGTTTCCTTACTTTGTAAAATTAATAAAAGTGCATTTGAAGATAAATACATTTCAAATTGAATCTTGTACCTTTATTTTTAAAACCTATAGTAAAAAACATTTTGTTTAACAATTTTCATGCCTTGGATTAAATGCTTTTCTAACTTGTATCTTATCTTTTTAAGATTATATTTTAAAACTCTCCTTCTCGCTATTTCAGTTTGTATTTCTCCTCACACCACAACTCATTTTTGCAACCCCCTCTTTGTATTATTATAGGTCTGAATATTCTCTCTGTTTCAGTTTGTATTTCTCCTCACACCACAATTCATTTTTTGTTACCCTCTCTTTGTAATACAGGTCTGAATATTGAGAAAATCTGAATTTTTTTAACCAGAACTTTAAAATAACTTTTTTAGATTAAATGTTTTTAAACTTCTTTCAGAATAGAAAATCTTTAAAATTTAATAAGGAACATATTTCATATAGGTTTCATTAACAAATATTCAGTACATAACGAGAAAAATAGAGATGAAAATTTCAAAAGGAATGTATAACTGGTTACGGTCAATAGTAATCCTTGTCAGCAAAAGTCTTTGTTATTCTATTATTATTATTTAAAACATTTTGTGTACTGCTCTTTCGTGCGAGGACTAATAAATAGTGTATTTTGCCGTCTAAAGGGTAGCTGTTTTGGAATATTTTTGAGTGATATAATATTTAAAATTGTTCAAATGTTTATGAAACAATTGTAATACGTAAGAAAATGCACAATAAGCTGTTCTTCATTTTATATTTTGTTATCTTGATTTTTGCGAAAACATTATATATATATATATATATATATATATATATATATATATATATATATATTGGAAAAATATAAAATTGAAAATATGTATTTTGTTAACACTTTGAGTGATATCAGACACTTATCATATTTGGTTTAATGTCCATTTTACGTTACATGCTGAGATATGTTGGGAGGTTTTTAGAAATTGACTTCCAACTCTCTGAACTAGTTTTTATTTATCCGTCTTTCTTTCAAAGCCATCTTTATCACTTTCTCTTACGTTTTCCTTTACCAACTAATGTTGCTATCTCAACTGTAATGCACTCACTAGCCCAAGAACTTTTATCCATTCTTTCAATTTGACTAAAATACCGAAGTTTGCTGTTTTGCATACATTTCTCTATATGCTTCAGATTTAATCTTTCTTTGAGATCATCAAATCTGAGTTTGTCTTAAAGAATCACCTCATGCATCAATCTAGCATCCTCATATTATTTCTCTCGATTCAACGCATGTCATCAACCCTCACTACTGTATCATATTAAATTCGTTTCTTTCATCTGCTAGTATAATTGATTTTTTTCTCTCCTACAATTCACTCTTTCAATTTTGTTTCTTCTTGCATTTATTTGTACTTACTTCCGTGCTGTCTCTCCACCTCTTTTCCTATTCTTTTTCCAATCTTTGTATTATTCTTTTTATCATCACTTTCTTTACCTTTTGTCAACTTTCAGTCTTTTAGCTTCTCTATTATTTCATAACATTTGTTTTCTCTTTTATCTCATTTTCCACACTTGTAACATAGCGCAGACGGTTATATGCAAATACCGAGCTGTGAGAGAAATTACGTCACGGAAAGGAAAAGGAAAACTATAAAAAAGAGAGACGTGAAAAACATTCGAAATCACGTTAGAGACGTGAATAACGTTCGAGATTATGTTAGAGGCGTGGATGACATTCAAGAGCCCATAAAGAGAAGATGATCACGTAAGAGACAATCACAGCAGTAACGAGAGAATGAGGAAATAAATGTTGTGCAATAAAAAATGCGAGTTAAAGTTAATTTCTGTTCTTTATTTGCTTTGCTACTGAGATTACAACGTGTTGGTTCCCAGACGACGTTGCACACTTTTTCCATTCTCTTAACTTATCCCTCTCTTATCTTCTTACCATCTTCTTTCTTTAGATTTCTTGTCTCCATGACACCGTCTCCCCCATCTAATGAAACATTTTCCCGGTGTTTCTTTTGTCTTTTTCATTCATTCTACCCTTTAATTTTGTAATATTCCACAAGGTGAGCGATGTATAATCATGTGGACTTTACTGTATAAACATCCTTTACTAGCAATGCAGGTCATTTATTATTTAGAAATCTCCGTTGCTCCAGGACGTCTAATAATTCTGGCATATCTTATGGCTTTTAATTTCCGATTCTTGATAACACCAAAAGTTTCCCTCCGTCATTCTAATCATTGTTCTATAAGCTTGGTGAACTGGCAAGAGTTTCCTGCAGATCTATTCCATCTTACTACATTGTGTCATGTGCATCATTAATTTCGCAAGAGAGATGCGCTGGGTTAACATTCTCGTCTTGGTAGCCATTGCTCGATAAATTGAACCCAACCTTTTAGCCGCAAATGATAAGCTAATACCAAGAATCAGTAATAAAATGGCTTTGACTGATTGTACACGTGAAAAGTAGATGATTGCTTATTAAAAGTGAGACAACAGGCGCTCAGTTGAGACTTCTATCCTCGGTTTCCCCTATAGAACATTCTTGGTGGATATTCGTCTAGCTACAATAACTGCTAGTTTGCTTTATTATTTATCTTTCATTAAAACTAAACGTAAAATGATAAAAATTCCTGAACTGAAAAAGAACTGCCTGTTTGTGGAACACAATACCACAGCTCACTATAACATGGTCGTCTTCACCATGAACAAGTTCCTCTTGAGCTACTCTCTTAAATAAACAAACACTATCCAATTCCACCATAACTGATCATCACAGTGTTGTCTCACTGGTCACCTGACACTCATTAACCTTTATCCTCGAATAAACTTTAGTCCAAAAGTAGTAAAAAAATCAAATTACTTTTACCAAAATTCTCTATGTAAAAGCACCCTCCATACACATTTGTAGAGTTGGAAAGAAGTAAACCACAATGATTTTACAAGTTAAATCTAAGCAAATAATTAAGTATTCAAAGCCATAAATATTGTTATCGTTTTCAAGTAAAATCTGATCTTTCTACCAAATCTGAAAAGAAATTTCCTTTCTTTCTCCATGTGCTTTACATCAAACAGAATTTCTGTGAACAAAGTTTATTTCCAAGAATTTCCTATCTGTGAAACACATCACATGACTGCTTTTTGCAGATTATATCATGATCGTTTTTAAATCAAATGACAATAATTACTGGTTATAAACCGTCCATCATGAATAATCAAATTTTCTACATTCAGTTCATTATTTTTTCTTTTTCTTTTTAAGCTTGTTCATTACTAAACAAAGCATATGCCACTGAAACGTAAGAGATTACTGTGAAAGAGGTCAGATTTATAGCGGCAACCTGAGTGGGAAGTTGGACAGCAAGATATTTGTTCACGTTACATTTAAATTTCTGCATGTTGGTACAGTCGAGGAAACAGGAAATAGGGAGAGAATTTTAAAGGCAAGTGGTCTGAGAAAAGAAGCTGTTAGAGTAGAAAATCCACCACCATCTAAAAATCTCTACAATGGAGAGTAGGATGGTGGGATGGTGGGATGTTTCAGCTAGTTGAGTGAGTCGGGGATATTTATGTTGAGGCGTAAGTTCATCAAATCAAATTCCATAGAAGTACTTAAACAAATATCAGGATACATCTCTGCAACACGAGCTAGGCAGACTATGTAAGACCTATTAAGTTAGAAATTCTTTTTTACACAGTGTCCAAGAGCTAGAAGCGGGTGGTTTGTGCACCAGCCTACATGTGGTAACAATACTCCATGCATGAGTGAATAGGGGTCTTTTTGAAATATAGGGCACTGGTAGGTGTGAGAAGTTTTCTACCCTGGTAGAAGGAGCCTACCTTCTTTGCAGTTTTATGCACTTATTCTACTTGATGTTACCTTAGAATGTTAGACTGAGAATTTAAGCATTGGACTCTTAAGAAGAGTCATTTTCAATTCTCTTTTAATATTCTTCATCATTGAACTAACAGTTAATTCATTTCATTAACTCTCATTCTCAAGTGTCTTGTTGCCTTGATAAACGATCAATCACTAGTAAAAACAATAGTCATAATTACTTTTTTAATTTAATTTAGACATATATCAAATAGCAATAGCAGACGTAATGTACAAGGGTAAATCTAAAATTCTGCATTATGTGCATGTATTTAAACTTATATCAGATTATTGTTCGTTTTGAAGGTACAACCATCAATGCAAACCTGTACTCTGAGCTACTGAATATTGTGCAGCAAAAATACACAGCATTAATAAACAGAAAGTGAGCTTTGAATTATTATGATTATTTGGATTGCTATCTTCATCTTGAACGTTATTCTCACAACATTTTGGCTGATGTAACCTTCTTCTGGTGTATCTTGTTGAACTTGGAAATCTTTATGTCAAGCTGACGAATCTATACGAAATTTGAAATGGAATCCTTTTATTTGATACACCTTCATGACAATTTCTTCTTGACCATCTTCTGGAGATTGAAAGTTTAATCCTCAGTGCCAGCGATATTAAGAATACAATTACTTAAAACTTCTACTTAGTTGCGGTTGATGGAACGACAGCAAGTTATCACCATAGATTAAAAAATAGGTTCAATTTATGAGTTACATTAGTTGAAACATGGTGGGAATAACATCCAAGATGAGAACAGTATTCTGAATAATCTATATAAAACAAATTATCAATACTTATCTAAAAAAACTCTGGAACATAGTAGAAAGTTATCTTTTCTGCAGTAAAACAACAAAATAAATCATGATGCTTCAATCACCAAGTGGAGGCAGAAACTTCTGTGACAGAATTCTTCATCTCAAAGGACAAGAACTGGTATCAGCATGGGATCAAATAAGAATGGTGGTACTAGATGGTGTTCTACTCTCAATGCTAAACTGCTTTTGTTGAAACTTGATAAATAAAATAAATAACTTACGAAAATATTGCAAATCATTTGACTCAACTTTGTAATACAAAATGAATTTATGACATCTCAAAAAGAACAGAAAATGGATGCCCCACAAGGACGCATTTGATTTATCATACTGTTCAGCATAAAAATAAATCCAATACATAAAGTTGAGCTAGTCGCTTCTCATTTACTTCGACTTATATAGTTTAAATCTGTTTTGATATAACTTAAGTATATATATATATATATATATATATATATATATATATATATATATATATATATATATATATATATATATATATGTATATATATATATATATGTATATATATATATATGTATATATATATATATATTTTTAAATACATAAGTTTAGAAAGCCGATACAATGCAGATTAAAAAAAATAAACAAACACTTACTTGTTTATAAATTAAATTTCGACTATCGCAGTATCTTCATCAGGATCAGTTTATGATTTTTCCGTTCTCGTAGCATGATATCCACAAGGAAAGTAAAATCCGTTTGGTCTTCAATAGTGATATTTTCAAATGTCCAAACTAGGAGATACGCGTTGGCACACGTGAAATGAATTAGTGAATACTTTTTCCTCCATGATAGAAATATTGTTTAAATTTATATTGGAAAACATAGTTTTAGAAAGCTAATACAACGCATTTTTTTTTAATAAACAAACCTTTATTTATTTAAGAATCAAATTTTCGACAATCATAGCGTCTTAGGCTGGCTCAGTTTGCGTTCTTTCATCGTAGCATGGTGTCAACCAGAAAAGTAATTGTTTTACCAGAATAAAGCACAAACTAATAAGACACATTTTTTCTACCCAGTTATCATACTTGCATCAGTGTGTTGTCTAACTCAGACGATATTTTGAGATTATTTTTAGTAGTTCATTGCCTGGCGTCTTTACTAATTATATGACAAAAACACGGAAAGTGACTCCTTTATAATCGACACCCATGTTACACAGTCTTGATTTTGTTTAATATATTTTCTTTTCCTCTTCTGTTAGTAGACTACCGTGTAGTAGAATAAAATTAATTGCAATACATTTTGAAAAAATTTCAGTGCAAGCTTTGTTTTTTTTCCAGACTGCATATTAAAAACAGATTTTTTTATTTTCATATTTTATGAAACACTACTTCCTACTTATACACAAACTTCTTCCAGTAACTATAACCTCCTGCCACCATTGAATGTGAAATCCCACTACTACTAACTTCTCCCACACAAATGTAATCACACATAAGTCTTCACATTTTAGTAACTACTAGAAGAACGTACAGACATTCCAAAGGTGTATAATTTATTTGTTTTAAATGCTGCCATATATTCTATGGACGTCCAGCACAGACAAATATCCTACAATAGTATTATACCATTTTTGTTCAAACTGAAACATAATTATCTAAGTGCTCTGGTGAATAAAGTTTCAGAATATACCTGGTTATGTGGCATGTTTTTCCAAAACCTTTGTATGACTTTGTGACATATTTCTATTCTATGTATGTCCAGTACAAACGAAGAATCCAGAATATTATCGTACTATATTTTTGGACAACCGATACTGAATTTTATCCTAGTCCTAAAGCCCAAAAAGTTTATTTCAGTTCGAGTTTAATGTTCACCACAACAGCTACATTAGATGAAATAAAAACAAGGCCGATAGCCATTAGTTGCATGCTCTCGTGTAATGAATGAATGTGTGAATGTAGGATTGACATGAAATTCTTAAAGATAAACTAAAATGACCGAAAAATCGGCTGAAATGACTTAAATAAATAAAAAGTAAATGACTTAGAATGATTTTAATGAACTTAAGGATGAATTGAATGACCTTAAGAATGACTTGAATGCTTAAAAAAAGGGTAAAACCTCTTAATCATCCTGATATTCCCCTTGATGCACTTTTTGTTACTTGCAAAAATAAACATGTAAATGAAATTAATGAACATAAAATGGAAATGTTAGAAGGCACGTTACATGAAATTCCAGCAATTGTAAAAAGTTCAGCACAAAAAGAAATTAATGCAAAAACATCTAATGATGGTTCTATTTTTAACACTTAACACTGCAAAAACTACTGAAGCTTAAAATACAAAAGTTATGTTAACTTACAATGTGGATGTTATTGATTTATTAACTAATGGTGCATTTGGAGAAATTGTTGGATTTCAGTATTCAAATAGTGGTGTTGTCAGATGTGCATTAGTTCATTTTAAAAATGAAAAAGTTGGAAAGAACAAACGAAAAAAGTTTGCTTTTCTACAAGGTCAGTTTACTGGTATTCCTGTGATTTCTATTGAAAAAATAGAATTTAATTTTAGTATGTCAAAGAAACAAATTAATAATCAAATACTAACTGCATTGAAATTTCCTCTAAAACTTAGTTTTGCTTGTACTGCTCATAAAATGCAGGGAGCCACATTATGTAAACCTGATCTTCTAGTTCTGGATTTAAGACATGTAATGGAACCAGCACAGGCATATGTTATGCTCAGCCGAGTTCAAGCTATAAGCCAACTTTTTATCATGGAAGAAATTTAAAAAAAAATACCCTTCACAGCCAGCAATTGAAGAACTATCAACACTTAAAACAGTATCTTACAATAATACTGAGAAAACTGTAAGATAATTTACCAATTAACTAGTCTTAATATTCGTTCTTTGCCAAAACAGATTAATGATCTACGCAATGATTATAAGATGAAACAATGTAAAATGATTTGTGTACAAGAAACATGGTGTTCAGATAGTATTAACAATGATCACTTAAATATTGAAGGATTCAATCTTCATCTTACAAATAGAGGTAATGGGAAAGATATTGCAAATTATTATAAAGAAGATTTCAAACTTAATGGTGAAGTAAACAATGACTTATTTCAAATGAAAAAGTTTTCTAGTAATTATTGTCATATTATAAATATCTATCGATCTCAGGGTGCTGATACTTTTTCTCTTTTAGAGAATTTATACAAATTAATAAGTGACTGTGACAACTGTTACATTGTTGGAGATTTTAACATTGATTTTCTCGGTAACATGCATCAAATAGTCAGTTCTATTATTTCTTATGGATTCAAGCAATTGGTACAATATTCTACTCATAAAAGTGGCAGTATTCTTGATTATGCATTCGTCAAATCAAACTGAAATCATGATTTTGATCTGCATTGCCCATATTACTCCGATTATGCTGCTGTATGCATAGTCGAGACAATATAAATTCAGCCAACATATTTGTTGGTGTAGAATAACACCATAAAAGCTAGTGAAAAATTGTACAACGACGCTACCTTTTTTTTTTTTTAATAAAGTGTTTCTCACAATAACCTCGTTTTTATTGTGTAAAGAATTAGATTCACTGCAATCATAGGTGGAATCAGCTTGAACATAACACTCAAAAATGTTACTCAATGCACATTGCTTAAAAAACAAGCCGTGCATGCGTGGTCCCTCTCTGTATGAAATATTGTTTTAATAAAAATTAGTGCTGCATGGGAGTCCCAAAATGGTGTGTTTTCTAGCACTAAAAGTACCCGGGAGACAGAACCAAATTTTTACCCGGGTCACCCATACTGAATTTATATTAAGAACAATGGCCTCCACATTTTGGACAAGTTTCAGAAAAGTCTAATGTATAGGTAAAAATTTATGGGGCAAAAGTGTCATTATTTGCAATTTTGGTACATTTTTTACCTCTTATGAGCCCCTTGGAATGCTGAATACCAGGAACAATGGACAAACTATGCAGTTTTACACCTTAACACATGTATATTTGAATTCAGCACTATGGAAGAGCACTATATAGATATACATATCAAGTTATTTATTGAGAAATATGAAAAAAGGGCATTTTTAGCACTAACAGTCCTCAGGGGACGCAAAGCAGAATTTTGCTAGGATTACCCATACTGAATTTATATTAAGAACAATGCCCTGCACATTTTAGACAAATAGGTCAAAATTTATGGGGCAAAAATTGTACTTTTTTTTCAATTTTGGTACATTTTTGACCCCTTATGAGCCACTTGGAATGCCGACTACCAGTGGCAATGGGCAAACAGTGCAGTTTCACACTACTATATAGATATACATATCAAGTTTTTGTTTAGAAATATGAAAAACACGCCAGAAGAAAGGGCGTTTTCAGCACTAAAAGTCGCCGGGGGATGTAAACCAGACTTTTGCCAGGGTCACCCATACTGAATTTATATTTAGAACAATGCCCTCCACATTTTGGGTAAGTTTCAGAAAAATCTAATGGATGGATCAAATGTTACAGGACAAAAAGTGTCATTTTTGGCCATTTTTTACCCCTTTTGAGCCCCTGTGGGTAAAACAGGATCTTTCGCAAAAAAAAAAAAAAAAAATTTTTTTGACTATGCACATTTATATATTAAAATATAATTTGTGACAAAATTTCAGGAAAAACTAATGGACAGTTATCCGTCAATCATCCGGACTAACGGACAGACGGACTCATTGAAAACATAGGTCCCTCTCTGATAAATCGGGGGACAAAATGTTACTCCATACCCCTTGCTTAAAAAAAAAAAAATGTAAATGTGTTGCAGACCGACCGATGGAGTGACTTGCATGCGACTAAAAATGCCTTAGCATGGAAGGGATTCCCCTTCAATTGCCAAGGAAAAGTTACAAATGTAAGTGCAGCATCTGTTAAGAATATATACTACACTTTGATCTTAGCTATGTGGCCAAGGAAAAGCTACAAAGCAAGTACACCATCTATTAAGAACAGATACTACACTCTGATCTTAGCTATGTGGCTAAGGAAAAGTTACAAACGTAAGTACAGCATCTATTAAGAACAGATACTACACTCTGATCTTAGCTATGTGGCCAAGGAAAATTTACAAACATAAGTACAGCATGTAGTAAGGACAGATACTACACTTTGATCTTGGCCAAAAGGCCAAGAAAAGGGTATTTATTTGCTCACTCACCGAGCAAATTAGGCACAAGGCCGATTTTTAATGTGAGGAGTGAAGGGTAAATGGGGACCAACTCCCTGGGGAGTAGGGGAGCTGGGTAGTGACAATTGGTATGAAGGGTTGCTCCTACATTGACCAAGGTCTTATATGTGGGGGCAACCCTACATATGGTCTTTGCTTGCAGTATCTGCCGGAACAGATACTACACTTTGAGATATTAAATTTTTTATTCACAGGAAAAAAAATACAATTGGGAAAATGAACAAAAAACTGAGGCACAAGGCCAACTCAAAATGGTGAGGTTGGTTGATCCATCTCGTCTCTGTTGTAGATTTTAAATGTTTTTCTCTCGGCCAGCATCTTTTATCATGGTTACCCTTTAAATTTGTATTTATGTGTGTGTGGTGGGACTTAATTATTTATGTGTGTGTGGTGGGACTACTTAAACCCAATTTTAAAACATTTTTTATTTATGTAAAAAAATACAAATAAGATAACAATATTAATAAGATTTCATTTGTGTCGAGTAACTTGGCAAAAAAAAAAACAAAAAAACCCCGGTTAGGAAAGCCCTCCCAACCCTATCTGAAATGCTAGACCACCCATTTCACTCTGGTTTGTAAAGGAACCAGGGTTTTGCGAGCAGCCTCTAAATGTAGGGGAGAGGGTTGTGTCCTAAATAGGGGAGAAAAGAAAAATTTGGCGGTGAGGCCGGGGAGGGGGGTTGTGTTAGTGTTTGATTTGATTTCCTCCAAGCTGGGTTGAATTTTGAGAGGAAGGGGGGTGCAAAAGAAAAGAAAAGTTGTTGTTTTTGGAGGTTGGGGGTCTTGGAGGCTTTCTAATAAGGGAAACAAGATTTATTCAGCTGGCTGAGAAGCTGAAGGAAGTAGAATTGGAAAGGGGCGGGGGTCCAACAGAAACCCCAGAACCGTGCGCGCCACACCTAGGCGGGGAACACGTATTTAAATTTGGCCCCTCTTCGTACATACAGACTTGCTAACTGTATCCATTTCCTTTCAAAAGCCACGCGATGCAGCCTTCTTCTGTCGCATCTGATCTTTACCCGTAGTTGGTGCTTAAAGAAAGTGATCAAATGCTGATCAGAAAAAGGCTGCATCCCCTGGCCATCTTGCAGTCTCGACGTCCAAATCACCATTCTCGCCACGGCCAGGATTGCGATGTAGACCATTTGTCTCTCCTGGTCCCACGGCGGCCTCATGTTGTCCACTACGTTGGATACAGTAATCGAGCGAGGATGCTCGGGGTCGATACGAGCCGTCACCTCGCCAACATACGACCAGTACTGGCGGAGTTTGCGACAATCGAAAAATGCGTGATCAGTTGTTTCTGCAGCCATCGTCCCACATAGGGGACAGGCCGGTGACTCCAAGAAACCAGAACTGCATTGTATATTGTTGAGGGGAAGTGCGTTTCGAACCAATCGCCAGGTCAGAGAGAACTCTGAACTGTTCAGATGACTCGAACCTGGCGCCCAACTCTATGCGGAGCTTATCTCATTCTGCTGCCAACCCAAACACACGCATAGCGAGTCGTCGGCAGCCCCCCTCACTAGATCTCTGTGGAGTTCCCTATGGGTGGCAGTCACAATGTCGCTGGACTCTGGTAGTCGTTTTAGCATGGCTCGACACTTTTTCAGGTAGGCTGAATCTCCCTGCGGACTGCGACGACTCTCGATAGCGGGGTCGAGAATGAGGTCGGGAAAGGCAGCAGTGATTGCGGGGTGCCACGATTGATCATCTTGAAGGTAGTCGCTAAGGAAGGCCAGCCTCTCAGCATCTCGATGACACCTCAAGTCCGGCATTCCCAAACCTCCCTCACATGGACGTTTAATACAGACCTGTCTGCTCACCCAGTGTCTTCCTCTGTCCCAAAGGAGCAAGACCAAGAGTTCGACAAGAGCTGTTAGGTGTTGTGCGGGCCATAACTAGTTTATGGTCTGACTGGCCTAACCAAGTGAATGTGGGGCAAGATAGGAATTCTGTTTCGCCTCTTCTAACTAGTATCCTGTCCAAATAGGTATTCAGATAGGAGGGAACGCTATTGGTCCACATCAACATCTTCCGTCCTGGATGCTCGACCCGAAACCTGTCGACCAGATTGCATCTAGCCATCAGATCAGTCAGGCTGGGCTCACATCTTTCCAACCCTCTAGCTTCACCTCCTACTTTATCTAAATCTGGGTCTAAAATGGCATTCCAATACCCCATTAGCACTACCCGCTTCTGACAATCTACAAACGCGTCAAGCTGACCAAAGAATGAGACCCTCTCACGAGCGGTGCTGGGCATATGAACCACAACTACCTGAAACACAGAATCTTTTATGGCAACATCGGCCACGACCAGCATGCCCATCGTATCTCTATGAACAACGTCGACTGTTGCGGACAGAATTTGTTTCACTAGCAAAGAGACTCCCTTCCTCCGCGGGCTGCCATATGCCGAGAAAACTTTGAAATCCCAGTTCAGCACCTTCAGCTGCCTTCAGAAGTGACCACAAGTTGCTCTTGCAAGCCTCTGGAGTTTTAACGAAAGTTATTAGGAGCGGGGCGTCCGGGAAATTGGAGGGGATGTTAACATCTTTTCTCTCTATCTGTTGGCAATCCAGCAGTGACTTTAAAGTCTTCCTCTGACGATGTGAGAGGGCCGTTGCCACCGTGAGACGGTCAATTTTGCAAAGTTCTAGTCTTTTAGTTGGTCCACGAGAGGCAGAGTGGTCCCACCCTCTCCTGGGTCCATTCATTCCTTTTTCTGTTTGGGGTGGTGGTTCGGTTTACATTGGTGTAGGGGTAGGTGTTGGTGCGGTGTCAGGTGTTGGTGTAGTGTACAGTGTTGTTGTGGTATGCGTGGTATCTGGTGTTACTGCTGTGTTGGGTGTTGGTGTGGTGGTTGGTGAAGTGTTTGGTGTTGGTGCGGTATCTGGTTTGGGGGTGGAGGTTGGTTTTGTTGTTGTTGTTTGGGATGGTGTATGCTCGCAGGGGGTGGGGGCACCTTTTCTTCCCCTTCCATCTTTTTAACTCTTTTGTTTCTTTCTTTTTTGTTCCTCGAATGGACCGGGAGTGGAGGGGGTTGTTTTGTTTTCCCTCCCTCTCGTTGGCAGACTCATCTTCTGAGGAGCAGTGTTTCCTTCCCTTGGTCCCCGATTCAGTTTGTCCAGGGGTCAGTCGTTGTTCCTGGAGTGTTTTTTTTCTGCTCCTCTGCTGATGCTTCTGCTGCGGTTGCTGCTGCTGTTTTGATTGTGACGTCTTTGGCTGCAGTGGTTGCTGGTCATTGTATTCTGGTTGCTTGGGCGGTATCAGTTGCAGTGGCTGTTGCTGTTGCTGCGGTGCATGTTTTCCGTCCGCTTGCTGGCTGGAATTAGGGGACTTTGTTTTCCCCTTTCGAGTCACTGTGAGCCATACAATGCTGGAGGATGGGTCCTCTGGCTTGGTTGTCGTTTCTGGGGCACAAGGCTTGTTGGCAGCTGTAGGGGCTATGGTCGGATTTCTTTTGGGGCAATCCTTGGCCATGTGTCCCTTCTGCTGACAGTGCCAGCAGTGCGGACTCCGTCTCTACTATGATTTGCTCCCAGGAGACAGGAGACATTCAGTACGGTGACATTGGTGACCATTTGACTAAGGTATTCTGGTTGGAATTTGATGTTTTTCCAGCGCAGATTGGTCCTATTGGCTGTCTTTTCGGCCTCTCTTTGGTTTGAGAGCAGGACGTCCCACATTGTATAGCTCCTCCTGCATATGTATTTGGCTGGGATCTTCTGATCCAAGAGAAGGTCCACCATGTTGTCTTTGTTTACTCCTGTGAGGCCTCTTTTCTTTGTTATAAAAGACACTATCCTCTTCTTAAGGTCCTCTGTGGCGCCTGGAAGGGGTTTTATAACGTTCCCTTCGGTGAGGTCCTTGTAAGTGGACTTGAAGAGGTTCCGGTATTCCTGAGGGACATTTGCGTTTGTGGACCCCATTCAGTGTCTTCCTTACTGGCAATGTGGGTCCAGTACATTGTCGTCTGGCTTGGGTGTTGCTGTTGCTGCTTCTGCAGACTGGGGGTTGGTGGTTTGCCCATTACCTTTCCTCAGCAAGGTGATCACTCCCTTGGTGATCTACCCCGGGATGGATCCCTGAGCAAACCAATGGTTGAACACATCCGTCAGAAGAGGCAGAAACATGGGCGACAGCCTCAAATACAGTTCGTATGGCAGACCATCGAGTCTCAGAGATCTGTTACAGCTGACCTGCTTCAGCACAGTAAAAACCTCCCGCTCCGTCACCCAGCCCTCGCAACTAGCTGCTCTAGCTGCCTCGAAGCGGGGAGAGTCAGCCAAATAGTCACTAAACTCAAGGACTGGAAGATCGGGCTGCTGCGTAAAATGCTTCTTGAAAAGTTCTCGAAACCCCTCGCAGATCTCCCGAGTCGATTCCAGCGTGTGTCCATCTGGATTTCTTACCTTTGCAATGTACTTGTCCGAGCCACGCCTAGAAATTTCATGATGCGCATCAGTGTTGGAGTTGACTGCTTCATTGCCTACCTTTCTAAGCCTAGCTCTGACTACTTGACCTTCATAACGCTCACTATTCTCACGCAGAAGGTACTGCTAACCCTATCACCCTCCCCTGTAGCCCGGGCTAGTTTCTCCTCTAGCTTCCTCTTCATCTTGGCCTTATCTAGTGCGAGGCGGAGAAGGTTCTAATTTTGGCTTTTAAACCTACCCACCACTTCCACATGCTTTTTGAATTAATTCTATTAGCTTTTCTTGGAAGTCTTGTATCTCCAGAAGGGAGGTGTTTAACTTCCAGCTTCAGCCGGGCCATAACTAGTTTATGGTCTGTCTGGCCTAGCCAAGTGAACGTGGGACAAGATAAGAAGTCTACTTCGCCTCTCCTAACATTCTGTCCAAGTAAGTGTTTGGATAGGAGGAAACGCTATTGGTCCACATCCACATCTTCCGCCCCGGATGCTCGACCCAAAACCTGTCGACTAGACCGCATCTAGCCATCAGATCAACCAGGTTGGACTCGCATCTCTCTGATCCTCTAGCATCGCCTCCTACCTTATTTATCTCGGGGTCTAAGATGGCATTCCAATCTCCCATTAGCACTACCCGCTTCTGACAATCTACAAATGCGTCAAGCCGACTGAGGAATGAGACCCTGGGTGCATGAACCGCGATCACCCGAAACACAGAATCTTTTACGGCAACATCAGCCACAACCGGCCTGTCCACCGCATCCCTATGAACAAAGTCGACCATCGCCGACAGGGTATGTTAAACCAGCACGGGAACTCCCTTCCCCCATCGGCTACCATATGCTGAGAAAACCTCAATATCTCGGGCCAGCACCTGACAGTTCACAGAGGAAATGAAATGCGTCTCCTGAATCGCAGCCACATCCACTCCTAGGGACAAGAGGTCGTGCCAGAGGCAAGCCACCCGGCCCGATGATCTCAAGCCCCTCGCATTTGAACTAGTCAAATTCAAAGCCATGGTAGCTACCTTAGGGTGTGTCACACTCAGCTCCGAAGTCAGCCGGAGAGAGGACACCGACGTTATGTGCTGTGCTCAAGGTGGTCAGGTTTTTCATATCCTGACCTCTCACAATGCTGCCAACGTCCAAAGGATAAATTAATTTCATGGCCCTGTAGAGTGATGGATGGACCAACACTGGGACCCTTCCCCTGCATTGTTTTGACAGTTCAAGGGAAGGGTCATTTTTCTTCACCAGTTTGGTTCCCGGAAACAGCTCTTCAGCAGCCTTGTCCACAAGTTGGTATTGCAGGCCTCTAGAGTTCTGACAAAAGTTATTAGGAGCGGGGCGTCCGTGAAATTTGAGGGGATATTTACATCTTTCCCCTCTATCTGTTTGTAATCGAGCAGAGGTTTTAAGTTTTTCCTCTGCCGATGGGAAATGTCTGTTGCCACAGATAGTGGGTCTATATAACATAGTTCCGCGGGGGCAAGGGCTTTTAATTTGGTTGGTCTGTGAGAGGCAGAGAAGTCTTTCCCCTCCCTCAGTTCATTCTTTTCCTTTTCTTTTTGGGGTGGTGGCTCAGTTTGCATTGGTGTGGGGACGGCTGTTTTTGTGGTTCCTAGTGTTGGTGCTGGTGTAGTGTCTGGTGTTGGCGTGGTGTCTGGTGCTGGTGCCATGTTTGTTGTTGGTGCAGTGTCTGGTGTTGGTGCGGTGTCTGGTTTGGCAGTGGAAGTGGATTTTGTTGTTAGGCGTGGTGTATGTTCACAGGGAGTGGGGGCCACCTTTTCTTCCCCTTTTCTTCTTTTTTTTTCTTTTTTATTCTTTCGAATTAACCGGGGAGAGGTGAGGTTGAATTCTTCTCCCTCTCACTTGTGGATTCATCCTCAGAGGAGCAGTCTTTTCTCCGCTTGATCCCCATCTCGATTGGTGTGGGGGCCGTTGGTTGTATCTGCTCCTCTAGTTGCTGCTGTGTCTGTTTTTGTTGCTGCTGCTCTAGCTGGTGTTGTTACTGCTGCTGCTTCTGCTGCACTTTCTGCTCTTGCTGCTGCAGTAGTTGTTGTTGCTGCAGCTCTTTCCGTGACATCGGCTGCGGTGGCTATTGTTGCTGCATTTGCAGAGGCTGCTGCCTCGATTTTTAGGCTGGTGGTGGGACAGTGGCGAAAGGGATTATGGGCTTCCGTTTTTGTCTCACTACCATGCTCCATTCTTCCCCCTTGGCCTCCTGGGTGGTTTGGGTTTTCCTTGGAGCTGGGGTTGGTGCTGCGGTTGCAGGGGTTGTTGCTGCCTGTTTTGACGCGGGCATTGTCTTAGGGGTTGTGACAGCCTTTTGGGTCGTTTGATTAGGGGTTACCCTTTGGGGGCAGCTCCTAGCCATGTGGTCCTGCTTTTGGCAGAACCAGCAGTGCAGACGACGGCCCTCCCCCACTACCATTATGCTGGTGCCCTTGTATGTCAGCAGCGCTGGTATCGCCCGAACAACCTCCCTCATTGCTATTGTGTAGCAGCCCAGGTGAGTCCCAGTTTTTGACCGTACTGGGGTCACCTGTTCCACCTCACCGAAGAGGTGGCTGAAGAGGCATCCTAACAGTTCTGCAAGTATTTGGGTTAAATACCTGCACCCGAGTCCTTCTCTTGCCCTGGTATTCGGGTATTAGTTTGACTCTCCCATGCTTTATTTCTTGGGGGGAGAGTCTCTCTGCATAGTCCTTGGTGGGTAGGAGGATGTCCCACATGGCGAAACTCCTCTGGTACAGGTATAGTACTGGGATGTTAAGTTTGTGGAGGAGCCCTGCCATGTTTTCCTTCTTCATCCCCAGGAGGCGGTTTTCCGGTATATCGGAAATGGCGAAGGACAGGACTCTGCCCTCAATTGCCTCCCAGGCACCCGGTATGGGTTTTATATCTGCCCCCTCTATGTATTGTCTGTACTTTGTCAGGTACAGGTCTCTATACTCTTGAGGGGACAGTTGTTTTTCTATGGTCTTCCCCCACGCAAACCCTCTTGGTGGTGTTGGTGTTGGTGTTGGTATGGGGTCTTGGTGGGGATAGACCATTTTTGGTCTTTTATGGAGGTCGCCCCTGCCTCTTTATTGGCGACGCTTCCTGCCTCCCCAGATTTCTTAGTCTGTCCTTTTGTGAGAGTGTCACTTTTTTGGGGTGCGGCTCCCTTTTCAGTTTCTTTTGGGACTGACTCTCCTTGGTAAGAGTCTTTTTCGGGAGCAGCTTCCCATTTTAGGGAGTCGGCCTCTTAGGGAGAATGATCTTTTTTGTTTACTTTGAGGCCATCTGCCCCTTACTCGTTTGTGAGATCAAGGCGGTATGCCCCCTCATTTTCTTTTCCTTTTGGGGGAGCAGCCCACCTGGGGAGTGCTGTCCCCATTATTGTCCGTTTGGGCTGGCACCTCTTCCTTTTTGTGGTCAGAGTGAGATGCTACGACCGATTTTGGTTTTGCTCCCCTTTGGGGGGAAGTCGCCCTCAGGGGAGCTGTTGGTAAATTTCCCCCCTCTTGGGGAGCGTCCAATGCTGTCATATCTGGTACACCCCATCAGTGGTTGTTTTTGCTCCTCCTGTTGGGGAGTCGTCCTCTTGGGGAGTAGGAGCCCCTTGGCTGGTGGTATCCATATTGGTGGCCCCCAGGCTGGGGGTGTCCATTTTGATTCCTTCTTCTTTTAAAAATCACCGAAAAGAGTGACGTGGAGATGGCGTCCAAAGTGGGGAGCCGACTTTGGCACCAAAAAGAAGTGGCGCCAAAAGGCGGCAAGAAGGGGAGATAGAACTGAGAGAGGGAGTGGGAAGTTAGTGGAGGGAAGAGAGAAAGTGTTTCCAATCCTCTCTGGCAGGAAGGTCGTAAATTATCAGCTCGGATCTCCCCTCACGGGGAGAGAGCAGAGAAAGACAGACAAAGTGGGGGTGCGGACAGAACACTACCCAAGCTCGTCAGGTGTTCCAGGCACGAGAATGTGTCGCCAGAACAGCACTGCCTCGCGCGGTGTATGTATCAGAGAACAGATACTACACTTTGATCTTGACCAACACTTTGATCTTGGCCAAAAGGCCAAGAAAAACTTAAAAAGCTAACCAAAAAGGTCAAGCACAAAAATGTTACGGACAGACCGACCAACAGACTGACCGACCGGCGGACCGACTTATAGAGTCACTTGCACGCGACTAAAAATACTCTTTTTGCACTGAAAGGGTTGGACGATCCCATCTTTTAAAAAGGAATGGATCGTGATAGCGTACGTACACAAACATGAAACTAAGTTAGCTTATTATTATAGAGAACTTTGAGGTATGTGCTTTAGTTGTTCTTCATACTTTATGTATTTCTCATTATTTATGCTTGTGCAATGGCTAATATTACTTTACAAACGAAATGTAAAAATTAGAAGTTTCAAAAAGTAAGTAAAGTATTTCATTTGCATTAAATATTGAAAATCATACAAGTGAGGACATTTACTCTAAAATATTAACAGAAAGCTTTTTTTTTCTTTTTCATCATCATTTTCGATGAAATGATTTTTATATAATAACTATCATTTTATAGATTACTCCACACTTTTGTATAAATGAACGTTTATATTCAACTTTTCATTCAAGCATAATAAACATTTAAATAAAAATCATTTCATAAGTGATTAATTTAAAAGTTACTTCCAATCATTCTCTTACTTGATTGTAGAAAGCAAGGTGAGAATATCGGTGCCAATGAATTTCTAAAAGATTACAGAAACTGTATCCCTTTTATTTCTTCTTTTTTTGGAGAGTGACTTTAAATTGGAGAATTGCTAAAAATTACTAAAAATAAAAATCTTTTATGAAAATATCTTTATCATTTAAGCATTTTCGCAACAATCTTATATAAAAATAAATCTTATCTTTTTTAAAAAATTCTTCATAATGTATTTCCCTTATAGTTTTGTAACTAATTTAACACCTATTGTTTTTTATAGCAAACAAATAATTTATAAACTTAAATCCTTTACAAATATTAATTTTCTGAACGGTTTAATAATGCAATTATTATTTTATTTAATACCGGGGAAATCATTTGATTTTTTGTATCTTATTTTTATTAATTTATTTGTTAACATTTTTATGATTAAGTCGGCGAAGGCATATTCACGAAGGAACTATTTGAGGAACGTTTGTGATAAGCTTTAGATTAAAATCAACCCATATTTTCAAAGACAAATACACGAACAAAAATAAAAAGTCATTTTCCCACATCAAAGTTGAAATAAATACAATTATTTCTAGTAATCATATCATTAAGAATCAGTATCGCGTATTTGATAATGAAAAGATTACTTCTTTTAGTTTTTAGTAGATTGAAATTTTGAAAAATTTGAGAATTTAATTTGGAATAAAAGTAAGAATTAATTTTATTATGTATGCATGAATGTGTATACATATCTCTATTTGTGTAAAGATATACATATCTCTATTTGTGTAAAGATTCATACATTTGTAGGTACAGTATTCAAATATTAATCGATCATTATGAATTTTGAATGGCAATTCTTATGCATAAGATTGCATAATGTGAACTATATTTAGTTTAATTTAATTTTAGGCAAAGATGGTGAAAGCCCTTCATTAAAATTTAGATACCCCTTAATCTGTGTAAAATTTTAATAATAGATTTTAAATATTAATAATAAAATATTTCCCAGATTCCAGTTTCTTTTGTGCATTTTAAAGAAATTTTAGAGGTCAAAATATGGACACAACCTCCATTTAAAAATTCAAATATTTTAGATTTGCATCGAATTTGATCGATATTAATTACTCACAATTACGCATGATTTCCTGAATTTCAATTTCTTCTTTAAACCTCTTAAACTGAAGATATTTCTAGAATCCAAATGGATTTTGATAAAGATTGGTATACGGATGATAGACATTATCTTTTAGTATCATTATATCTTGAATTTAATTTTAATAACAGGACATAAAACAGCGCGTAACTATTCCTTGTCCTGAGACAGGGATTATTCTAGTACGTTTATATGCATGTACACGCAGCAGATTATTTGAGCACATGCAAGGCACTCGTTTCATAAAGTTCCCTATGTTTCACAGAGAAAGATTAAATCCGAACAGTATGGGGAACAGAAGACTTTGTTGGTTTGATCACATTGAAAGCTTCAGTGCTTGGGTTAGTAGGAAACCATGAGAGAAAGTGATAAGAATGGGTTTTAGACAAAGAAGAATAAAGAATTGCTCAGAGAGACGTGATTTCCAAAGTCAATTTCTAAAGCCCGTCCAATACATACGAGCATATAAAATAGGCGTCAAATCGAAGATGATGATGATGATGATGATGATCTTCTTCTTCTTCTTCTTCTTCTTTTTCAAAATTTAGACAGGTTTTCTTTTTTTTAATATTCATTCTTTTCAAGGTAAACATGAACAGAATTAGTCAGGGTAGGATCAACATTAAAGTGATTTTAATGCTATCATGTAGTAATTTATCAATTATTGTTTTCCAATGACCAAATAAAGCGAGAGAGAAGTGATGTATATCTATAATATAAAGCTGAATGTCTGTGTGTGCATTTATGTGTGTGTGTGTGTGTGTGTGTGTGTGGTCACAAATAGGCTCCTATATGGTTAACTATTTTAAAAAACTGATTGCATATAATGATAGAAAATGTATCGAGACATAGGAATGGATATATTTGATCTGGCAGAACAGTGGTTCATTAAAATTGTGGGGTCTGCGTTCGCACCTGGTCCACAAAGTATGGAAATAAAAAATTTAAAAATTAAAAAAAAAACGTTTACAAGTGCTTTTGATATAGATGTACATAAGAATACTTTGATAAGTATGTTTTAACTTAAATAGAGATGGTATAATAAAATTGTGGGGTCTGCGTTCGCGCCTTGCCTCCATAGAATGGAAATAGGCACAAACTTTAATAAAGACTTTTCATATCTATCTGCGTAAGTATACTTTGATAATTATGTTTCAGTTTGAAGAAATATGGTATAATAAAATTATGGGGTGTTTGTTAGCACCTGACCTCAAAAGAATGGAAATATCTCACAAAGTTTAACAAGGTTTTTTAATATAGATCCACAGAATATTGTGATAAGTGTTTCAGTGTGAACAGGTATGTTACAATAAATTATAGGGTTTAACTATTTTATTTTTACTTTCATCATATTTTGCTTTGGTTTTGATACCCCCAAATTCGAAGCTATCTCATTACAACCCTTCCTTTTCATAACCTATCATACTTTCATAAATCAGAGTCCATTTTCTGTAGGCTGTTTTTGAATCCAGTCAACGACGAGTACTTTTGGTAGTATATATATATATATATATATATATATATATATATATATATGATGATTGCAACGTCTTGTCAGACGGGTGCCACTCCCTCAGTCACTGAAAGTCCCTGAGCCCGAAGATGACTATTTTTTTTATATATACACATACATATACATACACACACACAAACATATATACGTAGATACATATAATGATGGCAGACCAATTATTACATGCTTCCAACATTTCAGACCTACACGCGTCACAACTTTTCCATCGCCAGAGGACTATTTTTTATAGACAAATACCTGAGTGAATATCTATACAAAGATGATGTTATAGATGATGTTGTACGACAGCTAAGTCTCTCTCTCGGTTCAAAATGTTGAGATCCAGCAACAAGCAAGAGCAAGATAGCCAGCAACGTCAAACTGCAGACCAGCTTAATGCGGGTACTGGTTTCCCGCTTTATGGTTTTTTAAAATCAGAGATTTGCTTCTCCTACAGGGGTTGCCTAAACCACGATTTTTGGGAGCCCTCTCCACCCCCACATACACATGGAAATAAACACATGCACATACACATACAAGCATACATATAGATGCACGCAAACATACATATGCAAGAACACACACATGCCGATGTGCACATACACACATACACGCATACATATACATGCATATACAGATGCATATAAACATGTACACATACACGTACATGTAGAATATATATGAAGGAGGGTTCATGATGACGATGATGGTTAGTACGAATAAGTGAATTTAACATGAATAATAAAAAAAAAAACAATCCCATACAGACAGCACCTAGAAGAGACAGTTAGTCGCTTCGCCGATAGTACAGCTTTAAACTTAAGATGCGTCCATAACGGCACAAATCATGAACGTTGAGGATTTGTGCTGTTATGGACGCATCTTATGTTTAAAGCTGTACTAGAGGCAAAACAAAGGACTGTCTTTTCTCCGTGCTGTGTATTTTGGATTGTTTTTTTATTTTTATTCTTTATTCATAATGAGTTCACTTATTCGTACCAACCGTCATCATCATCGTCATGAACGTTGAGGATTTGTGCCGTTATGGACGCATCTTAAGTTTAAAGCTGTACTAGCGGCGAAGTGAATATATATATATATATATATATATATATATATATATATATATATATATATAATTTTTTAATTTTTTATTGAGCCCATAATAAATTTACATGACTGTTTCCATTGGATTTTCACCCCAGGAGATGAGGTAGAGTAACAATTTCATCGGAATTTATAGGTGGACTGAAATTTAAACTTACAGAAATCGTTTTTTTTTACCTTATTTCCCTTGAAAAGAAATATATATATACATATATATATATATATATATATATATATATATATATATATATATATATATATACATATATATATATATATATATATATATATATATATATATATATATATATATATATGTATAAAATGAATTAGAAATCTTGTTATTCAAAATTTATTCAAATTTAAAAAAGAAACATTATAAACCTGTAAGGAAGGTATATGCAATTTTAATTATCCGACAAGGAGTTCAAGGAGTTCAAATAAACAAGAAAGGCCGCATTCCACGGAATTTCGAAGAATGCAATTCTTCTCATCAGAGGGAAGAGGTTTGCAAAATATACAATAAATTTAGCAGGTTAATTCATTGAAGAAATCAAACAATATGAAATTAATCATACTTGAATAAAAAAGTTATTTAACAATTAGTGATAGTTTATGAGATTAAGAAAACAAGAAACGGGAACTAGAGAGAAAAAGCATATGGTAAAAATCCAATGAGAAGGATGGTAAAATCCATAACAGGAAAAATCCGGAATGGGTCTATTGAAATCCATTGGTAATCCATAAGAAAATTGAATTATAAATGTTCAGAGTAAAATAACGCTTCCAGAGAAAACATCAGCTCATAGAGAAGTAATGTTCAATTTTTATATATATATATATATGAGAGAGAGAGAGAGAGAGAGAGAGATAGGGGGGAGGGGAGAGAGAAAGAGAGAGAGAGAGAGAGAAGGAGAGCGGATACAGGCGAGAGGGAGAGGATAGAGAAGATAGACAAGTTTACTTATTAAAACATTAATTTTATAATTTGATTCTTAGTTGCATTTTATTCTGGTTTGTAACTACTGATTAGATATATTTTTTGTAATATTTTGCAGCACTTTTGCAACATTTAAACAATCGTATGCCTTCTATCTTGCTAATAACTTTTAATTCATCATTACTTTTGGGATCATTTTGATTAATGTGTTTTTTCTTAATGCATAATTCAGGCCATGGTGCAATGGTGAAATTAAAATCTAGATGTGTAAAGATAGAATTAGTAGTAAAAATAGAAGACTTCTACAACGTCAGAGAGAAGAAAAGATTGAAATTTTTACTGACACATCACTATTGCAACTGCAGAAATAATACAACTACCATTTGACGAAATGGTTGTATTGTGGAATTTGAAGAAAATTACAACCATCCTACATTTGCTATAAATTCTTTAATTGTTAACATTTTTATGATTAAGTCGGCGAATGCATATTGACGAAAAGAAATTTTTATTTTCCCTCAGTAAGGGAGTTTGGATTCTCGTTTTTCCTAACTTTTCAAGTTTGCATAAATACTGAGAAATGCAAAAGACTATGTAATGTTTTGCCTTCATTATTACTTAAAATTCCTTTGTCAGAATAATTTTCGAAGCAGCTTATAGTAATCCTCTTATTAAACATATCCACATTTGAGAGAAGTTTTACTTTAGCTTTAAGCTCCATAGATAAATTTCTTCTTAAATCTTCAGATTTCAGAAACCAAAGAATTGGCATCTTCATACTTTTTAAAAATATCTCACCTCCCAAATAAAAGACTAACCGCAGGGATGACAGTCTCAAATGATAAACAGTGACCTAGAAAACTGTTGAGGTTGAAAACAAACAAGATGGCGTCTAAAAGTGTCTGGAAACCAAAAATAATGTCCATCATGGGGAGTGTGTAAACGGGATTGTCCAAAGAGAGAACGCCTAATTACAAAAATGATTTAGAAAATTCATAGAACAAATACAGAACGTGAATTACAAAGATTTCCATTTAAATTCAAAAGAAGATTCTAGTATGCGAATTAAAGTCTATTTTTTTTTTATGACGAATACTAACTTACAAGAAAATGAACAATAGACTGATGATTTTAAATGCTTATAAGCATGTGTGCTGTATGTGTATACGTATGTCTGGACATTAATAAGAGTTCGGAAATCCCCATGGCAGATTCCCCGTTCCTCTTCACAATATTTCTGTATTTGTCCACCCACTGTCTCTTTTGTTACTTTGACCTCGGTCAAAGTTGCATTGATTCACTGACAAATTCGTAGCCTTATGTACAATATCAATAACATGCGTTATTTCCAGTTTCAAATGGCAAAGTATGTGAGATAGTATGGCTTTTAGTTTCAGATAGTAACCAGAATATTTATCAGAAACTGCATATACATATTTACATATCTGTATGTAGATACCTGAGTAAATATCCCATATGAGTTTATCTCCCGATATGTGTGTGTGTGTGTGTGTGTGTAACTATTTTACATATTCACGTACATTTGTTTCACCTTCACTGAGATTCATTAGTGTTACTTCATAGTAATTATTCTGCTGCTCGCATGAGTCAAACATATGATGACTGAAGACATTATTTACTTATATCCAACATCCTTATTACCGAAACGGTCGTAAAAGTTGTATAAAATAGTAGAGAAATAAATCCTATAATTATATATTTTGTGAATGTTTAGTAAGCAACAAGAGTATTTGTACTGCCAAGGAGTAAATGTTTACAGTATTGCCTATTTACAGGCTTCTAATAATTCTACTTAACAGTACTCGTTCATAAATGAAAGCTTTAAATAATCATTTTTAGAATAAATATTTAATATTCACATGCTACATATGTGTTCCGTCATATCTAAGACTCATCAGTGTGGTTATATATATATATATATATATATATATATATATATATATATATATATATATAATATATATATATATATATATAAAATAAAAACACATTTATATCCATTCCAATAAATCAAATGGAACAAAATTTGACATACGATTGTTTCTAAACACACACACACACACACACACACACACACACACACACACACACACACACACACACACACACACACATAAATATACAAGAACCATATACAGGCCAGATTTTTTCAAAACCATGAATTAAAAAGTAAAAAATGAAAAAAGCTAGCTGATCCGTTTTATACCTCGCTCTATAGAGCTAAACCAGGGTTTAATTTTCTCTGCTTTTTTGTCCTCTGTCATATTTCCATTTTCATATTATTTTTTAAGAGTAATTTAACCTCGATTTAGCTCCGTTGAGCGAGGTATGAATCAGGTCAGCTAGCTTTTTCACCTTTTACTTTTAGTCTATTATGTTGAATAAATTTGGTCTGTATACAGCTATTATAGAATTCCCTACCCCTAAAAAGATATATATATATATATACATATATATATATATGTATATATATGTATATATGTATATATCAATCAAGTAAATTTACTTGATTTACTTGATTCTTCCGGCCTTGGCAGACGTGTTTTAAATATTCTCTCCAGTGCTTTTTCTGTGCACATTTTAACTTTCCTTTTAATGATTTTGAACTCATTCAATTTGTGATTTTTTCCAAGGAATTCTGCCTTTTGGATCATTTTGGACCATTTGGAACTTACCTGTTGGATTGGAAGTTTTTAATTCGACCGTGTTTGGATTTTACCATTCTTGGATTTTTTACCCTTCATTGGACTATCCATTCATGTGAAATCTTTTTATCATTTTTTCTTTTACCTCCTATTTCCCTTACCTCACCCTTTTTTTTAACCAAGTAAGGTCTGTGACTTACTTGTGGTTTCATTAAATACTTTTACATGCAAAATCCGATCCCGCATTTTGCTAATTCCTGCCCTCTGATGAGAAGGAGAGTATTTCTTCTAAACTCCGCGGATTAAGGACCATCTTGTGCTTCCTTTTTAAAATTAAATATATTTTTAACTCTTTTTCAAGATGTTTTTTAACATGTTTTATTAATCATTTGTTCATATTATAAGCTCTATTTCCTTTTCGGTTTTATTGAGCTTTTACATCTGGTTGAGATTACTTTACTTGTAAATTTTAACTCTTTAATATTTATAATATATTTTAAGTTTACCATTTTGATTACCTTGGTAAACTTATTGCAATTTATATATATATATATATATATATATATATATATGTGTGTGTGTGTGTTTTTTTGGTTATGCCATATTAAATGACTGCATCTTAATGCATCATGCAAAAAGCATGACTAGATTAGTGTATCGTTTTTCAAACTTGTGCCTACCTTTATTTTTTTGTAGCAAGAAAGACGTCTTGATCTTGTTACGATCACTCATCCAGATAATTTAAAAGAAGAATCCAAAAAACACGTTGTATTTGTGACTGCACGGGTCCATCCTGGAGAGACGCCATCGTCTTTTGTTTGCCAAGGTAAGTACTGTTTAACTTTCAGAGAATCGTTCAAAGAAAAGTATGTGTTTCTTGTTTTTTTTTACTAATGACCATCAGTTGTCCGCCACGAGTCAATGATTTTGTTATAACTCGTGTAATTCTGTCCTCCTAGGAATTACCTTTTTTTTTTAAAGAGCTGTGGTAATCCTCACCAGCATTAAACACGTCTTTGAGAAAAGGGACGTGCAGAGAGGGGTGCTGGGGGTGCCTTAGCATCCTCCTCTGCACGTTTCTTTTCTTAAAGACGTGTGTAATGCTGATGAGGATTACCCCCAGCTCTTAAAAAAGAAAAAGGTAATTCCTAGGAGGACAGAATTTTAACAATAGGATCTGTACTACGCAGTCACATTAAAAGATAACACAATAATATATTAAATCAGCTTTGTTCTTTTCATTCATTTAAGATGCCTAGTCATACAAAAACATATTTTTATGGTTAGTTTGCCTTTTAGCTTTGATGAAAGTGTAGTCTATGTTCTCAACATCACGGCGACATCAGACGTTTTACTATCAACATAAATATTTCATATCTATAAGAAAATAGACCAACGTATTACAGAATATTACTTTATTAGGAGCTGTTTATAAAATAAATCAAGAATACCTTAATCTATAACTTAGCGTTTGCAGTTTGCTAGATATACAGTATTTCCAAAAGTTATGTGATATCATATAACTTAATAAGCACCAGCTGTTTTGATGTTAATATAGCCAGGATGAAAAGGAAAACACTTTTGCATTTATTCACATGTGTGTGTGTGTGTATATATATATTTATATATATATATATATATATATATATATATATATATATATATATATATATATATATATATAGGTTTATATTCCAAATTTCATGATGCTGACCATCTTACAATTTATTCCTTTAAGTATGTTGACATTCATAATTCTTGAAAGCACTTGTTTTGTAGCACAAAATCATTAATTTAATTATATCAATCGCGGAATCTATTCCGCCCTTGACTCTTCAGAAGAAATAGCACCTATCCATCCATTAAAAGCAAATAAAGTGCATATGGGCTTGATTACAAAATCTGAAAGTCGAGTAAAAGTTGTAATTACCTTTTATTTTTTTATTTCTTTATCACACAATTTTAAATTTTGTTATTACATTGAGGTTCATAAAGAATTGGTATAAATAAAAGGTGAAATATAATTGAAAAAACATATTTCCACCGAATTTTATATATATAATATATATATATATATATATATATATATATATATATATATATTCTTAAGATTATGAGAAAGATTACATTCTTCAAGGGTATATTTTATAAATTATATTTCGAATTGTAGAAAATATTAAGCTCAATGGTATTGAATTTCGGCCTTCAGAGCATGTATAACTTTAGTTATCAATTCCAAGTGGTAAAAGAAGGAAGTAATTCAAACTCATAAATTTTTATTAGTTTTTTTATACAAAAGCCTAAGTATTCATTATATATATATATATATATATATATATATATATATATATACTTGTTTATTGTTATATAAACATGCTCACATCCCGCTGCTACAAATAGCCACTTGTTTCAATCAAACAACAGATATCATCAGGCAGCGACTTGACTATTCAAAAGTTCAATGAATAAAATATATATATATATATATATATATATATATATATATATATATATATATATATATATATAAAGATAAACAGAAAATATTGGCTGATAAAAGTCTAACATTATTTCCCATTAACTGGTCTATCTTATGTTAGGCTTGAAACCGACAATACTTATGTTTTTCGGACATCCTGTACAGTTTTATTAAATACATATTAAGCTTTTATATAGAGAGTTTTTTCTTCTTTATAAATGAGCACTTTGCTTGAATTCTTTCCCACAAACAGTGAACAAATAAATAAATATATATATATACATATATATATATATATATATATATATATATATATATATATATATATATATATATACTAGCAAAAGTGCTCGTCGTTGACTGGGTTCAGAAACACCCAACAGAAAATGGATCTGATTTATGAAAGTATGATAGGTTATGAAAAGGAAGGGTTGTAAAGAGATAGCTTCGAATTTTGGGGGTATCAAAACCAAAGCAAAATATGATGAAAGTAAAAATAAAATAGATAAACCCCATAATTTATTATAACATACCTGTTCACACTAAAACACTTATCACAATATTCTGTGGATCTATATTAAAAAAAACCTTGTTAAACTTTGTGAGATATTTCCATTCTATTGAGGTCAGGTGCGAACGAACACCCCATAATTTTATTATACCATATTTCTTCAAACTTAAACATAATTATCAAAGTATACTTACGCAGATAGATATGAAAAGTCTTTATTAAAGTTTGTGCCTATTTCCATTCTATGGAGGCCAGGCGCGAACGCAGACCCCACAATTTTATCATACCATCCCTATTTAAGTCAAACATACTTATCAAAGTATTATGTACATCTATATCAAAAACACTTGTAAACGTTTTTTTTCATTTTTAAATTTTTTATTTCCATACTTTGTGGACCAGGCGCGCACGCAGACCCCACAATTTTAATGAACCACTGTTCTGCCAGATCAAACATGCCCATTCCTGTGTCTCGATACATCTTCTATCATTATATCTAATCAGTTTTTTTACAATAGTTAACCATATATGAGGCTATTTTTGACCAGAAACACACACACATTCAGCTTTATATATATATATATATATATATATATATATATATATATATATATATATATATATATATATATATACAGTAGAACTCCGGGATATGATGGCCCTTAGATACGTTTTTTTCAGGTTACGATGTGGAATACGATGTTTTTCCGGACCCCGGTTACGGTAATTGCCCCACCCTAAGGTGTTATTTATAATGTTATTTGATTATATACATGTGTAATATATACTGCAGTATATTTTGTTTCTAATCTTTAATGCCGTATCCCGGTGTTTTACGATATATATATATATATATATATATATATATATATATATATATATATATATTAATTCACAAACTCTGATATATAAAAGAAATTTAGGGATAAAATTCTCTTAAATATTTCATCAGATAGGCCTCAGTGAATTTTTCGTAAATTCATTGTTTCTCAATTATTTCTGCTTTGTTCAAATTTTTTACAATTAGTGCTTTTTTAAACTCGATAAAAAAATTTTTTTAATGTATTTCTCTATTTTGAAAAAAAATGCTTGTATAATATATTATTTAACTTTTATTTTTAATACATTGATAATTAAAGTATTTAAAAAATAATGCTGACTTCCATTTTCAGCTGTTTTCTCTAATTTTAACAATCATTATCTTTTTCGTATTTCTAAAATAATCAGTGTGTTATATGTCTACTAGTGTGCTTGTCCAGCGTTGCAATCAAATAGAAGAGTTAAAAATGTGTGTGTAACATCTTTTTTTTTAATTTCCCCCCCTCTCTCTCTCGCACTTTATACCCCTCTCTTCAACTATTTCTTTCTATTCACATGTTCCTTTTCCTTTTTCACTGATTCTCTCTCTTTGTATCTATCCTCATATATGTAGATGTTAAAAACTATATTACATTGTTAATTATCAGAACAAAAAATATCATTTCATACTAAAAGTCAATGAAAAAAAAAACTAAATGTCTGATGTCTATCTCCTTCACCTAATTATTATGGCTTTACCTCCCCGACCTAGAAAAAAGATTGAATATTGCAAAAACAAAACAAAAAAATAAAATAAAAACGAACTGGTCATATCTGGTATAGTATTAGCCGTGGTTGGATTATACCGGCCTCCTCTAAAGAGGAAGTTTACAGAAAATATTAAATTCATAAACGGTCCGCAGTCGCTCATAGAAAGATAACATACAGTGACTAGCATTTCCAAATGGTCACCCATCTGATATTAACCAGACTCCATGTCACTTAACTTCAATCATTTCACGAAAACAGGTATTTAAAACCAATTATGCTGTATTGTCTGTCAAAGTCAATTCTAAAAAAGGTATATATCAACGTTGTAGCTGTGTCTAATGTGGTTTCCAACTTTTAGATGAACACATACTAACAGACAACTGCATTTTATATAATAGGTCTGAGTACGGCAAAGATGAGACATCATTATGGCTTTACCATGTTGTAATTTTAATGCTTGTTCCGATTGAAGCGATTAATTATTTGTGGTCAGTTGTGTGCATTAAGAACGTTAAGGAAATGTTTCCTATGAATTATTTATTCCCATCTCCTGTTGTCTGCTTTATCTGTTATGATGAAGCTCGCCATTTATAGAAGACTTTTTCTCTTCTCTTTTTATCTCTCCTTCTGCAGCCCACACAAAACTGTGTTGCTTTATGAAGCATGTAGGTTGATGGTAAAATAAAGAATCCCTATTTACGCCTTTTATAAGGTCATTTGAATATTTTATGCAAAAGAAATTCTGATTGTCTCTTATCTTCTGCTGCAAAAATTGCTTTCCCCTCTCATATGCAATGTTAAAATCAATTCTATTATTTTGTTCTTGTTTTGCAACCTTCCCAGTCAAGAGATACCATTTTGGCATTAGCCTTTTCCCTGTTGACATACATTTTGAAGAAAGCATTTGCACTTTCCAGCAATGCATTACACAAATATATATCGATGGAAGAAAATGCTTTATGTATGGTTCATGCAGGATATAATCATATGATTGTTGGCCTGTGATATCAACAAATTACCATTTCCTTTTATGGTGGATATAACAAGGACACGCTAAAAACATTACTGTTCATTTCAACATGAGTCTGAAACTTAAAGGTCTTATTAAGAACCAAACAAAAAACAAATCTTCAACATAAACATTTTTTTGCTAAAATTGTCGTTTTGCACAAAATATACCCTGTTATTGTTTCAGAACATTTTAGATGAGAATTTATAATTTGTATTATTTTACTATTCCCATCTTGCATATCATTCTCACAACGTTTTGGCAATCTAAACTCTTCTTTTCTTTAAGTACATCCTATCTAACTCATGAATCTGTACAGAATTTAGATTGGAACCCTTTATTTATTCCACATAAGACCCATAGCGCAACGGATAAAAGTGTTAAGTTATGTTCTAAAGGAGAGTCTTCTAGCGGTTGAATGTTCAATCCTATATACGGACAATACTAAAAATGCAGTTACAAATTACTTAAGATTCCTACCTGGTCATGGCTGACTGAACGAAATGCATCCGTCAAATAAATGAAGGGTTCCGTTTAAAATTGCATACATATTCTCGACTTTGACAAGAAATACCGGAAGAAGATCCATATTTATATCGGCTGAAACATTATCAGAATAACACCCAAAATAAGAACAGTAGTCACTGAATAATCAAAACTAGCAGAACCCATGGAAATTCCACAGTAGTTAAAAATTTTAAAAACACATTATAAATAAAATGGATAAAAATAAAATAAAACAAATAACGACGAATTTAAAACAATATTTTTAGCAATTTTTTTTTTACCCCTTTAAAGCTAAAAAAAAATGATTTTAAAAATTTAGATTTTTTTTACATTGTTTTGTTTTTGTGAATATTTTTTTTAATATAAATTATAAAGGAACAGATGTCATTTCACTTGCATATTTTTTTTTTAATTTAAGAAGCGTCTATAATAAAAACAAACTTGTATCTCCTCTCAGAATGACTTATTTTAAATTATAAAAATAGCTAATTTGAAACCGTAAACAGACAGCCATGTTTATTGGAGAGGAAATGGTTTTAATGATGTTTAGCTGATAAAGAGCGACTATAAAGAGAGGTAATTCGTTTCTCATCAATTTATGTTTGCGATGATGATGTTTTTTGCAACACTAGACGTCAGACAAGTAAATTAATATTTAGATAATAGATGCTTTGTTCTTGTTGATTACCTCTTCATCTACATATACATACATGAAAGAAGTAAATAGACACTCTTATTATTATTGATAGTGAAGACTCTTATCAGAGAGTTCCGGTTGACCCAGCAAGTTAATACTTTTTCTTTGCTAATGAATCATTTGATTAAAAGTGGAACGTGTAATCTCTAGGTTTATGACGATTTGATGCTGCTAAAGTTCACTTTTATGTTAACCTTTGACATAACGCCTTTGAAACTCTCGCAGTTCTAATGCTTCTGCGGCTTAAATGGTGATGTATGATAGATATATCTGACACAAATTGTGATGAATAATGCAAACTTTAATATTTCTGACTTTATGTCAACAAAAATTGCACGTTCCAAAATGATTCTAATAATCAGTGTTTCACTATGCACAAACATAAAAGAAGTAAATAGACGCATTTATTATCGTTAATAATAAAAACTGTCATAAGATAATGATGAATTTAGGCAAGATAATATTGATTATTTTTCCTTGCTGATAAAGTAAACAATCAGTTATCAGCGAAAAGTGGAATCCCGAGACTGATTAAGTCCACATATAAATCAACTTATAATATTGCCATTCTGAAACTGTGAAAATTCTAACGCTTCTTTGTCTGGAGTCATACTTAAATGATGATATATAATAGATTTATTTATATACTATGCCTCCGTTCAGTTTTGAAAAAACAATGGATACTTTCTGTAAGGTTAGGTGTCCATGTAATCGTGGGGCAAGGGTTGCACAATCTCAAGCCACACCTCTCCTGAATCGGCACTGTTTGAGTCCAGTGGCAAGGTGAAGTGCTAGACGACTGGAAACAATGCCGAGATAAGCAGACAGCACATACAGCACCTAGAATATGCAAATGGTCACCCATTTTAGTACAGACCAGACTCAATGTTGCTTAACTGTGTGTCAACATGATTATGCCATATTATTTATATATAAAACACTAAAATATCAATTAATATAAAATATTGATATTTCAAACTTTTACTGTTGCTTTGCATAGTTCTCTGTGCTATCTGATGGTGAAAGAGGCAGTTGGTTTGGATCAAAAGCCATACCAGTATAAAAACAATTAAGCAAAACAAACAAAAAGTAATAATGATCAGATAAATCCTAACTTTCTTGTAAAAAATATTTCTTTAAAATAAAAATTATATCAGTTGTTTCATTACATTTTGTCTCTTTTTTTTTCAATGAAATTTAACATCTCCTCAATGTGTTATTCTTCCTTGAAATGTTGTTTTACCATGTTTTCCTGTTTGATAGCGCTGCCTCGTTTTGATTTTAATGCCGGGTCGTTTTCTTGCAGTATCTTTCAGTATCTTTGCAGTAAACAACAAGAATATGCTGACGAAAAACGTTTTTAGCATGGGTCATAAACTGTACCAGTATTGAGATAGATGACTTCGCCTTCCTACTTTATGAAATTTATACATTTCCACCTTTTGTGAAAAAGATGATTTTGGACAAATCAATTTAGTAAATAATCATACTGCTTCAACAAATGTAAGGTTGCTGCTATATATAATTAACAAATTTGGTACGTTCAACTAGACCCAACATTTTAAGATCAAAACAAAAAACAGTGTGCTTAATTCACAGTCTGTATTTTGAATGTCTTTGTATCATTTAAAATACGAAGAAATCATAATTTCGTTCGAAGAGTCGTAAGTAAAATTATCCCATAGTGTTCCAAATAGAGTTTGTATTATTCATCATTAATTCTAGCTTGAACTTGGGCATTGAAATTTCATAGCTTACTCTGAATTCCTGGGCAACCCCGGTACACGAGTATGCTAGTTATAGTATAACCAATGGATTGCATGGGGCAGCATTGAGAGCTACGTGGTGAGATATTGAAAAGAATATGAACTTACTAATGCATAGAAAAGAACACAGAAAAAATATTAATGAAACATTTTTCGTATAATTGTGATTTTTTAAACACTCATCTTGAGTGTTACTTGCATAATGTTTTGGCCGATATAACCTCCAGTATTTTTCACGGGTATTTTTCCGAAATTGAGAATCTTTCTGCTGAACTTGGCAATCTACAGAATTTCAAAGGGAACCCTTTATTTACTGTTAGTAAGTAATTCACGTTTGTATTCTGAGTATAGCCTGCATTAAGGATTAAATTTTCAACCTCAAAAAGAAGGTCATTTACAAATGAATTTTATCAAGTACTTTGTTCGTTATGCCATGGGTTTATGCAAACAGTTCTAGTATGAATTTTGGCAGGCTTAAACCTATTCTTGTTTTTAGATGTATTATTAATATTTATATCTATAGATCACTATATATTATTACAGATTACTATATGTATATATATTTCTCGCCGTTGACGGTGGCCGTGTGGATTTGGTTTTTGCTAATGGAGTCAGAGATGGCTTCGTTGCCGGTTTCAAATCGCGACACCCTGCACTAATAATTCCCGAAATGATGAAACTCTAGTGTCTGTAGGTATTTAATAATTATTATAGGAAATATATATATATATATATATGTGTGTGTGTGTGTGTATATATGTATATGCGTGTGTGTATATGTATATGTAGAGAAATAAAAAGGAACAAGCTGTATTATGTGTTCATCAACGTTTCGTCTTTATTTCGAGACTTCCTCTGGAAGTAAATTCGAAATAAAGACGAAACGTTGATGAACACATAATACGGTTTGTTCCTTTTTATTTCTCTATTTTGTCGGAATACTATTTCCATTATTTTCATATATACATGTGTGTGCGTGTGTATATATATATGTGTGTGTATATATATATGTGTGTGTGTGAGTGTGTATATATATGTATATGTGTGTGTATATGTATATACGTATATGTGTGTGCATATATATATGTATGTATATATATGTATATGTATGTATATATATGTATGTGTGTGTATATATATGTATATATATGCATATGTGTGTATATATATGTATATATATATGTATATGTGTGCATATATATGTATATATGTATGTGTGTGTATGTATATGTATATGTGTGTATATGTACATATGTATATGTGTGTGTATATGTACATATGTATATGTGTGTGTCTATGTATATATATATGTATATGTGTGTGCATAAAAAATAATTATCACAGCCCCTTTAAGAAATTTGTTTCTTATCGTTGAGCACTTTCAGTTGAATTAAAGTCGGTCAATTTAGCTCTTATGCATAGATCATCGTATAACGATAAGATCACTGTCTGACTGACGTAAAGAACATTTAAAATTAAAATGTTTAAAATCAACGTTATTTCACGTGGTTAATGGTAGTCGAATGGATACGGTCTTCGCTAATCGAGCCAGAGATGTCTCGTGTTGCTGAGTTTGAATCGTTCGACTGGTGTTAATCGTGACACCCTGCACTGAAGATTCCCGAAAGAATGAAACACTAGTGTCTGTAGGTATTTAATAATAATAATAATATATATATATATATATATATATATATATATATATATATATATATATATATATATATATATATATATACGGGAGGGTTTTCCAAACATAAGGTCTCCTATTTTTTAGCTTAAAATCTAAAACATTGAAGAGCTACGAAGATTAGAATGGTACCATTAAAACAGCCTTTTGTGCTTCAAAATTTATTTTTGTCACCATCATTCTCAATGGACTTTTGTCAGCCTCTTTTGATGCTTTCATCGTAAAAGTCTTTGTCATTCACACGTCTGTCGCCACTCTGAAATCAACGAATCCATCTCCTAACTGTGCTGATATTAACTGCATAAGCTTCATAAACGTTCAACAGGCACCTGTGAATACTTATAGATTCAATTTTTTCTGTAGGAATTCAGTGACAGCTTTTCTTCTGACGCACGGCAATAACAGGGGTTGCTTTCTTTTAGTCTTACATCGTCAATACATCGTCAATAGAGAGATGAAAATTTTAGGGCAGAATAGAAAATATGAGGCATTCCTTTTGGAATGTCCCTCACACACACACACACACACACACACACACATATATATATATGTATGTATAAGGTGAAACAATAAATTTGTTGTCGTAAAAAAACACTACAGCTTTATTTTAATACTTTTATTGAAAGAATTAATTCAGGTAACTTGATTATGTAGTAGAGCTGACATCAATTCAATGTAGCTGCCTTCGGTCTCAATCATCGCCTCTATACAGGTCTGGAACTGGGAGCATTCCTTTTCCACAAGCGCTAGCATAAGTTCAGCGAATACTTGGCGATCAGACTGGTTTTGGTGTTGTGGCAGGTAATTTTGGTGATGTTCTCGATATATGACAAAACGAAGTAGTCCAGTGGGTTCAGGTCGGATGAGGAGAGGGGCAGTAAGAGAAGGGTACAAAATCATAGCACTCCTTCTGAAGCCAAATCTGGGTCTGCCAGTGGCCACTTGATTGTGCTAGGAGATCACTATACTCTTCAAGTACACTTCGGGATTAACTTTCAAGCTGACTTGAGATGTGAGGTGGTATGATATGGCTCTCATTTGAAACCACACAAAAACCATAACCGTGACTTTGTTTTCATAACCCCGAGCACGTCCCTCCAGTATTGTACCATCTGGATTTGCATTTTCAGGGTGCTGGCAATAATAATAACTTGTATCGGTAGAGAGCAGGAGTTGTACAGCGGCGCATCTTCAATCTTGCTCATTGAACATTGTCACTTTCAGACATAATAGAAGGCTCCTATCGCTCTTGGGATTTGTACACAACTGGCCAATTATTTATAGTAGATGATTTGCAACAAAAAAGAAAACTGGTTTTCATCAAACGGAAATGGAATCATGTTTTTTCTATGCCAACAATTTTATCGTTCCACCGTGTCTATATATAGATAGAAGACTCCTATCGTTCTTGGGATTTGTACACAACTGGCCGATTATTTATATACTAGGTTTGCTTTAATTCTATACTAGGTTTGCTTTGTGGGTAATCATGGCCCAGCATATGCGCTGCTTCTTTTAGTGTTATTACTCTCCCTCGTTCTTCTCTTTAATTTTTACTTTGTTCTCTAAGAATATATGGTTTCACTTTTCGCTCCATATGTGTCTAGCCTTACTCAATTTCTCAATGTCTTCACATATTACGTCTTTCCGATACTCTTCAAACTTTACTTTAAATGGACGACATGTTTCACCTTTGTATATTTTTGCACATTTATATGGAATCTAATACACACAGTTCTTAGACATGATGACTTCCATAGTGTGCACAAGATGGTTTCGGAGAGTTTAGTCACTCCTAAATACTCTCTTGGTGTCATATAGATTACATATTATTTGGTTCTTTTCTGACAAGTCCTTCAGATAATAATCTGTATCGCACATTTAGAGGACTATTTGTCTTATATAAATAAACTCATAGCCGAAACTTAGTGACAGTTTTTATAAAGAGATTGGATTAGGAAGGTGCTAATACAAAAAACACTTTTGCAACAGACAGCTATTATTCAAAACTCTAAACCCACTTGTAATAAGAAGTATTTTATCGTTGAAATGAAAAAGAAAAGGAGATAAAGTAATTTAGGTAACCTAAAATATCTGAAAATTTCATTAAGGTTGGATAATTTTCTCACTTTTTATACATTTTCTTCAATTCGAGATATTAATTTTTTTTTGGCTAGTAAACAAATTATTTTAATTCATTCATAAAATATTTTTTTTTTAATATTATAGTATTTTAGCCGAGTTTGCTGGTTGTTCCCAACATCTATATGGAAATCAACATACCTAATTCGTATTATAAATTTGCAAAGACAGTTTTCAAGCAATTACTTTTTATTTTTGTATTTCAAAAATACATTTATTATTTCTATCTTAAAAAAAAAAAAACGAAAAACGGGTGTGTCATACAGAATGTAGCAGATGACAGCGTTATCCTCATTTTGAGAAATTTCCAAATCGTGTGTGGAAAATAAAAAGCAATTTACACTTGTGTGCACTTGAAAGCCTGAAAATTCGTTTTTCTATCATTTACAAAACGCCATGGTAATTCCATATGATTTCATGTAAAATTACATTGAACTGAAGTCTACCTGCGAGTCAATTTCATAGATGGTTTGGAATAGTATGTTACAGGCAATTTCGATTATATTTAAGCGTTTAGCTCCCAAAATGGCTGCCAAATTATACATATTGTAATTGTTTTGTAAATATTCAATAAATATTGGAATGTATCTAAATGTTCAGAATAAGCTACTGTTAGAGAGAAAATAAAAATTGAGCATTGAACAGGTTATAAAGATTGATAAAAGTGAGATGATGCAACTCTGTCAGAATTGCCCTTTTTGAAGCGTGAGTTCAGTCTTGAGGAATGATGACACTAACGGGCTATTTTGTTAGTTGACAGGAACAATGTTAACAGAATATAAAAAATATAAATTAAAAATTACAAAGCTTCCGGATTCTATGGAAAAATGAGTCATTGCATTAGCTATTCCTATAGATTTATAAATGCCTTTCTTGTTATGAATGAATCTGTGAATAATCTATCCATATTTTATATTGCTAATACACCATCATTCAAACTCTTGACCCTATTAATGGTTTCATCGTTTTATTTGTTGTTTTAATTGTCTTAATAATATTGATTAAAAAAATCCCAAATTCTATGTACAATTTAGCTAATAGAAATAATGTATTTAGATTTTTTTTATTAGAACTGTTTGCAGTGTAATGAATTGCAAAGGTATTTTATAACAGGAAAAAAAAACAAAAAAAAAACAGGAAAATACAAAACAAAAAATGATTTAAAAATTATACTACCTTTAAATTACAAAAATGTCCACAATAATAAATACGGAAAGAAAATTTGAAAAGCCAAAAACAAAATCACCTTTAATGATAAAAAAAAGGATTGAAACTGATTTTTCTTTTTTTAATGAAGGCAGAAATCAAATTGTTGAGTGAATGCAAAGAAGTAAAGAAATGTAATGGTCATTTATTTGCTGATATAAAGAATATGAGTCAGTTTTTTTTTTGTTTGTCTACAGGAAAAAAGAAAACGAGAAATATTGTTAGAAAACAAATTACATTATTCTTTTCATTGTGGAAAAGAAGGAAGTTCCAAATCGCTAGAATGCTATAGTTGAAGCACACAATGTGGTTACCAGGACGACGTGAGGATTAATAAGGATTAATTAATCTTGAAATCTGAACAATGTCTATTGGTTCTTGGTAATTTTACGAAAGAACAAAAAAAGCATTGACTTGTCCACTTCCATTTCAAGGAGAAAACAGATAAAGTTTTTTATATGCCAGATGTTTGTAAAATTTTTGTTTTGTTTACAAACGTTTATGTAATTTTTTAATGGTGTATGAATGCAATTTTGCTGGGGATCTAGATTTTTTTAAAAAGAAATCTGCTATTTCAGCAATTTAGAATTCAGATAATCTGATGCTATGTTAATACTTATCGTAACTAACACTTTAACTATCTACTAATAATTTCTATCCATAGTTAGCTGAGATGGGGTAAAGTTATTTATAATTTTTATTTGTTTGCATATAAAGTAAACAACTCCTATTATTTTTCTTAATCTAAAATATGAGTTGTTCCCTTTGTTAATTTTTAATTTTAAGTGATTATTTCAAAATGTTCCATATTAGCAGTCATTTGGGCCGGACTAATTAAATTTTAAAAAACAAATTATTATATTGACTGTAACATGTTACAACAATAACACGTGAAAATTGACTAATCAGAACCAAATTTAGATTTATCAGCTTCAATGGTATTTGAGACTAACTTTGAAAATCCATATACTCACTAGATTTTGGAGTCAACCTTTTATTTTTTCTAGGCGATGAAAACTACTCCTTGCGCCTTCCCAGATGTGGCAGAATTAGTCTATTTTACGATGTATCTGACTTATATACATTAAAGGATTGCATCAAATCCAGATACTTTCTGAAGTGATAGAACGATCCAACTATTATTCCAACAACCTAAGCAACTGACTGGATATACGTCTTCCATTTTAGATCTGGAGTGAAAGCCAGGTCTAGGAGCTGTTTTTAAGGTGAGAGCCATTTATTTCAACTGGAGTAATTTAAGGAGTCAGTTGTTTGTGAAGACATTATCAGATATTTCATGGCAAGCAATTTATGATGGAACTCGTTGTTCTAGACCTTATCAAAGGCCTTTGGACATATCAAAAGCTATTGCTCCATAATTAAAGCTCCTATTAAAAATTCATTGTTCCTATGCACTTCAGTTGACCTTGCAGGACGCAATCCGTATTGCTTGTTACTAAGTAGATTGCTTTTTTTTTTGTAAGTGGTTAACCATTGCCTGATTTATGGCAAGAGACTAGATCAGTCTGTATTAAAATGTAGAGGACTGACTAATCACGAGTATTTTTAAATACTGAACAGACCAACAAGGTCTATCAAAGAGATGTAAAGCATTTATCCTTTAAGCAACAATTGTATAATTTTGTATGAATAAGAGCAAGTTTTGTTAAAAGCTTCTTAAATACAGTTACTGGAATAGTGTCAGGGGTAGTTGCTGGCATCGAGATTCCTGATAAATTTGGCTACATCACAAAATGATATATATGTATATATATATATATATATATATATATATATATATATATATATATATATATATATATGTGTGTGTGTGTGTCTGTGCATGTCACTAAGAGTATTTAAAGGCATAGGAAGAACTTCCAACAGTTGGTGGCTTCGGAGTTTGTAGCAAAGTTCTGAGCAAAAAGTTTGGCTTATAAAGCTGAGGAGATCACCTGAGTGCTTAAACCAGTTTTGATTATTATTATTAGATCATGTTATTACTTTCCATACTATGAATTTTATTGATGGTGTTATGTAGTTGGGAACGCAAGAAATTATTTGTTATTTATCTGTCTGTCGATCTATCTATATATCTATGTGTATTATCGATATATCTATCAATCTAGTTATCTATCTTTTTATCTATTTATCTATCGATCTATCTATCTGACTGGCCTGATGTGGTGAATGGGGAGGTGTGAGCTGTGTTTTGATATATAGTTAAAACATGTCAAAGTCACATCAAACTCGGTGACTGATCAATTGCACCAGAATCTCTAAAAATAGTGGACCAGATGTACATGTATGTGATCACGTGTTCTAGTTAACTGAGAAAATAGTCAGAGTTGAATTGAGGATGTTAACACAAGAAGATGGTCTGAAAGGGGTCTCCTCTCAAAGCGGGGGAGTGTCTCAGACGTGGGACATGTAAGAACTAGCCATCCAAGTAAAGATCGTCGATCGCTCCTCTGCTACACGTAATTCCTGGAAGCAAATAAACAATTATAAAGAAACAACCAATCGTCTTGAGTTAATTGCATGCGTCTTCTTGTCAAGGGAATCAACTCCCTCAAGATGAGAGAAGAACCTCCCGGAAAAAGGCTGAGCAGCAGAACCAGGTATGCCACGTTTATTTATTCATGTTATATGTCAACACACACACACACACACACACACACACACACACACACACACACACACTAAAAGACACACTACTGACGATTATGGCAGAGTTAAAAGGTATAAAGAAAAGAGTTAATTATATACTGAAAAAATGTTAAGAACACACACCTTGACCGCAACACGATAAGCTAGAATTCAAATAGTGAAGAATCACCATAGACGCGTACACACATTCAGATGAACCCTTCGTCACATACATACACAGTATGTCCATTCAGTGTATATACAACATAAGTCATGTTGGTACCCCAAAACGTAATAATAGTTTTCAGAACTGTTTGAATATCTTTTAAAATGAAATCGAATGAATTGATCAGTGAATAAATTGACTATTATTATAATCGCATCTTTTCGCACTGGCTGAAGCTGTCTTATGTATTCAGCAAAACAAGAATTGCAACATGTTTCATTTGTTCTTTCTTTTTTTTCTTTTAATTTTCTTCCTTTGAAGATTGTAACGCTGGGTATGGGGCAGCCAAACCAGCTGCCAACATTGGCCTGCTTTTTATTGAAACCAACCGAAGGCTCTTTTTAGTATCCTCATTGTTCCCTTAAGTGCAATTGTCTGGATCTCTTTTGCACTTGGTTCACCAGGAATATTAGTTAGGTGGGACTTCAGGTTCTTCTTCATAAGCCCTGTGGTACCTATAATAATTGGTATGATTGATATCTTTCTAAGATTCCAGTTTCTTTTCATATCATACATGAGACCTTGATATTTGATCTGTTTCTCCCTTTCAGCTCTGTTCAGACCTCTATCATTAGGAACACTCATTTCAACCAAGATTGCAACTCTCTCTGACATAACTCTGTATGTGTCAATAGTTTGGTGACGTTTTTAATATTGTTAATGAATTGCTTTCATACAATGTAACAAATATTCTGAATGCTTTATAACGTTTCATCTCTCTGCAGTATATTTCAGCATATATTTGTTTATATTATTAATAGTGGTAGTAGTAATAGTAGCAGTGGTAGTGTTAGTTATTAGCAGGGCAACGCTGAAGTTATGGCTAGTCGACGATTGTTATGATCATTGTAATGTTTGTAACAAGCCAAAAAGTATATTGCCCCCCTCCCCCCCCCCGATGCCTTTGTCATGTTTTTGAATAAAATGTAAAGAAACAACTTAAGTAAAAGACCTATAACCACGACAAGGTATTCCTTCTGTATAAATTTTGTTTTTAATTATTTTTTATATTCTAAATGTTAAATTTTTTTTTTGGGGGGGGGGTCACATATGTATTTTTTTATTTTATCGATATGAAGTAAATGAATCCAAGCATTAACAAAGTAATCACACATTAAAGTATAAAACAAAGTGATCACTAAATGGACAGTGCTGGTGAAGAAGAAAGTTCTGTATCAAAAATTAAGTCCAATGTACCACATTCAATTTGAGTGGTGCAATTTGAGCGCTAAAGAAAATGTTGAGATTCATTAAGGGATTTTATTAGTGTCACATTGTTTGCAGGATCCAAATTGAAACCACCCTAAAAATACCATTATATTAACAGGCAAGTTGTTGAGCTTATCAATGCAAAAATATAAAAACTTCCTTAGTGGGCTAGGTTTGCGATACACGAGCTTACAACCAATTGCATGTATTAAAGTTCAATCTATGAATACATAATCAATATTTGTAAAATCGAGTCTACAAGAGTTCCCTTGTACTGTTAGCCAAAATCAGTCATAGAACTGTGACCTATTTTGCCCATTTAAACCCCTGATATAAAACATTGGGCTAAAACAGCCAAATGACTTGATTTGTTTTTGATTCGGTACCATCGGTAATAAAAAATTGCTGAAAAGACAACCCAAGATTTGTTGATTCATTGGGATGAATCTTCTTTGCAGTTTTTCCGACGATCTGTCATACAAGATCAGTTACAAACTAGGTATGTTTCTCTGATTGGCCCAATGTTACAAAACCAGAGAACTGTTATTTGTCCCTTTTATTAGATATCCGTTGTTAAAATGTGCGTGTTGTCATAAGTTTTATACCACTAGACGATACACGAGTAAGATACATGTACATAATCAGCCCTCCATGTAGTATACATCCCCTGAAATATTATATATTCGTTCTGGCGCCGTAATATATACCCCTCCCCCATTATACAACAATAGTAGCATCAGCTTTTAAACTGTGAGAATATCAAATTTTGGATAAAACATGTAAAATATACAGAAAATATACAGTTGATATGACGGTTGACAAATTATTGTTTTATGCAAAGATACTGATTTAATGCTTCTATTTTAGTATTTCAGCACTATTAAACCATTGGAGTTTAGATAATGTAGAAAATCATTCTCAATACCCCAACTATCAAATAATGTTCCTGGTATAGTGAAGAATGCACCCTTGAGTCTTGTGTGACATAGCTTATTTATTCAATAAACATGGGAGAAGGAACTGCTGAAAAAAATTAAATTCTGAAAAAGCAAGTGTCATAATTAAACAGATTGAACGGTTTGATTTGAACATCCATGGAAGTACAAGGCTACAAATAGTTCACATTGCCAGATTAAATATGTTCAGCAAACTCAAGAAACGTTTGGAATTGTTTCTTCAAAACATGATGATTTGAAGCTTTATATACAGTACATAAACTATGTATATAAGATTTAGCGTTAGATAGAAATGGAAACTATTTGTGTGACACTGGCTACAGATAACTGTAGGAATAAGTCAGTTTGCCTGAACGCTCAGTGAACAGTATACTTCTATTCAATTGTAATGTCATAAGCATGTAACCTGCTTTTTCAAAACAAAGAGCAAGATTGTTAGATGACCTTGTTTGAAAAACAATCTGACATGTACAAATGCTTGTGGCTGTAGTAATCCGTCGTATGTAATGTCAATATTCCATACAAACTTTCCACCAGTAATTAATTTGTTTTAATTTTTCTCTCTCGCTCTATCTCTCTATTTCTCTTTCTCTTATATATATATATATATATATATATATATATATATATATATATATATTTATATATATATATATATATATATATATATATATATATATATATATATAAGTGATTACTGATGTCAATAATTGAATACTGATAAACGTGTAAATAAAGTAATGGTTCTATTTAAATACAATATAACTTTCCTCACTCTAAATGACGGATTTAATTGAGCGCTTGATGCCAACTATTAGGGTTCAGGTTTTCAATAGATTTAGAAATGTATGTATAAAAATATACTTACCTAACTTCGTGTGTGTGTGTGTGTGTGTGTGTGTGTGTGTGTGTGTGTGTATATGTCTGTACATTTCAGCAGTATGAAGCATTAGATTTTGAAACCAGGACTCTCAGTGACTGTGTTCGGTCATGACCTACATAAATATACATGGCCCTTTCATTAAAGTCACATAACCTGCTGATATCACAAGATAAAGTCGTGATTGAAGGAAATAATACAAAAATGAAATGCACGTTTTTATTATATTTATAGAAATGATTTATAAAATTCGAGGAAAGATCGACTTTTATAAAAAGAAAACAATTAGAAGGATGATCGTAAATTTAATCATATTAGTAGTAGCTAATAATTTGTATAAATTTTGTAAAAAATCTTTTAATATCGACAGTCTGGCTGTTCAACAGAGCTAGCTTACTAGGACTTCAAACATGACATAATTTTTCAGTGCAAGGGCCTGTAACTATATTTATGTAGGTCGTGGTTTGGCGACCTACCACTTTTGCATAACCGGAGTGTAAGTTATTTAGTATATATTTTAGCAGAGTTGAATGTAGGAATGTACCGATTAGCAAATTGGCTGATTACCGATTAATCAGCCTTTGACAATTGTCTGATTATCGATTAATTGGTCGATTAATAGGTTTTCTAATGCCGATTTATCAGCAAATTTTATTCTCGTAAATAATACTAATATTAATTAAATTATATTGTAAACGAAGACTTATTAACTCCCTCTTCTGCTTGCCAGTGAAAATTTATTGAAGAGATATGCATCATATACAACCGCATTACCAAATAACAGGCATAATACGATGTTAACATGTACACTTTTACAACTGCACTGAATTTGAAGCAAATAAACGGTGGAACAATAAATTTGTCACCTTAAAGAAAACAACACTACAGCTTTATTTTAATACTTTTATTGAGAAAATCAATTCAGGTAACTTGATTATGTAGTAGAACTGGTATCTATTAAATGTAACCACCTTGAGCCTCAATCACCGCCTTGATATGGGTTTGGAACTGAGAGCATGCCTTTTCCACAGATGCCAGAAGGAGCTCGGCGAATAATTGGTAGATAGCAGCGATCAGGCTGACTTTGTTGTTTGATGTTCTCGACGTATGACCAAATAAAGTAGTCAAGAGGGTTCAGTAGGGGACAGTGAGAGAAAGGTACAAAGTCATAGCACTCCTTCTGAAGCCAAACCTGGATCTCTTTGAACTTGTGGGTTGGCGCCTAATCCTGCTTCCATACTCAGAGTCTGCCAGCTGCCACCTGATTGCTTCAGGGGATCACCACACTCTTTAGCACATACAGGTACACTTTTGTGTTGACTTTCAAGCCGACTTCGAAGATGTGAGGTGTCATGATGTGGCCCTCACTTCAAAGATCATAACCGTGGCCAGAAACTTCGTTGAGCTGTGCCCTCAAGTGTTGAACCTTGCGAATTTGGATTGTGGGGATGCTGGCAATGGTCTTGTAGTCATAATTTTTCATGTTGAGAAATTGAAAGTAGGTGGCTACTAGGAAGCTGATTGGCTTACTAGAAAATTCAATAGCACATGTATATATATATAAACACATGATAACCACTTTTCGCATAAGCCTGATGAATTCTCATGAGAATGAAATGCGGAATATTTTCTGTAGCTTAATTACCACACACACACACACACACACACACACACACACACACACACACACACACACATATATATATATATATATATATATATACATATATATATATATATATATATACGATCATGCACTTTATTGGATTTTTTTTCATCGCATCCTGACATGCTATATATATATACTAGCATTTCAGCCCTGCATTGCCCGGGTGTTTGGATGTGTATGTTGAGCAAAAAAAAAAAAAAAGTGGAAGTAGGAAGGCAGGCTCGAACCCGTACCACAAAGGAGGAAAAGAACAGGGTAAAACCTAACGTTTATGCTGTTACGATCACCGCCAAACCGGAAGCGACATTTTTTAAAAATTAAGGCTAGACAATCTAAAGGAGAGGATAACTTTAAAAAATATCAGCGAAAAAAGTGACACCCCCCCTGTAGAAAAGTGCCTAGTTGAAGGGGAAGATATTAATGTTTTTAGCCAATTTTTCGATATTTGTCATATGGAAGGTCGAACTTTAAAACGATACTGATCTTGGTAAAATCTGTCGCCTCTATTGAAAGTTTAAAGCAGACATGCACACAGACATACATACATCTATATATTGGTAACTAAAAATTTTCGACCCAAACTGATGAAAAAGCTTGCCCTATCTCTGAATACCCTTTATGTAAAATTTCAAAATTTCAAATATTTAGACCAGAAATGGTCTGAGTAATTTGGTAGAGACCGCAGAGGTCAATTAATTTTAACTTTGACCCCTATTATGACCTCTTAAAATTTATTGTTTTGAGCTCAAATCAAGTTATTAAGTTAGATCCATGTCCAAGGAACCTATATCTAAAATTTCAAGTGCGTAGACCCAAAATTGTCGGAGGAGTTTGGTAGAGTTTTCAAAGGTAATTGTTGAACTTTGACCCCTTAATCGCCAAATTTCTGGCCAAAAACCGATCACATCGATTTTCCCAAATCTCAGTACCCTGTATATCAAATTTCGAGTCTGTAGACAAAAATTGACAGAATTATTGCACAGAGAAATGTACACACACACAGACACGTTCACTTTTATACATATATATATATATATATATGTGTGTATATATATATGTGTATATATATATGTATGTATATATATATGTATATATATATATATGTATATATATATGTATATATATATGTATATATATATGTTTATATATATATATGTATATATATATATATATATATATATATATATATATATATGTATATATATATATAAAATTTTAGTCATTCAATACAATACAATTTATTTGTTCTATCTTGTATATCAAGCAATCTTTATTTAGATGGGATAGTCCTTATAGAATATTACTGCCAATAATATTTTGTAAGACCTATAATCACAGGTTTCCATATCAGTTGATTGTTAGATAATTTTATTCTGAAGTGTATATATATATATATATATATATATATATATATATATATATATATATATATATATATATATATATATATATATATATTCATACTACTACTGTAAATTTTCTTTAAATTTTAGTAATTTTCTAGAATCAAAATCATAATAAGAACATGAATTTTAAGCAGCATTATATTTTGATAATAATTTTCTTAAGGGAGCGTAAATCTGGTGCAAAACTGTTCTGTTCAGGAAATTAATTTTACCCGTCCTGAACCATATATATATATATATATATATATATATATATATATAGTGTGTGTGTGTGTGTGCATGCGTGTGTCTATGTGTGTATCACTGTAAAAACATTCATAATAAATGTGAAATTTTTTTATTTACCATTCAAGAAGCTGCACACAATAATAGTGAATGAGATTATATATTTTTTGATGCTCATTATAAATCTTTTATTACAGTATCAATGCTTCTTATTCATAGAAAAGAATGAGTTCCATGTACTTGCGGCTAAGTAAGTGTCATTTGTCAGAGTGCAAATGAGTGCTAAGAACAAAATATAAACATCTCTGCTGCTAGTTTTTTCTTATCTCTCCCATGAGAAGGTAGAGTTTTCTAATCAGAACATATTACATATTATGATCAATGCATTGTAAACAGACAAAAAAAAAGATATAATTGCAGTCAAAATAACAATAGGTTTTGTCCCAGTAACCTGGCACGCGACAGTTTCTCCTTTTCATTCTCTTTCTATTTTCCATTAATTCTTAAATGGTCCCGATGATAACGTTTGTATTATGGACTAACGAAACAGTCTGAACTATGATCCACATAAACTGTTTTATTCCTGCAAATTCTCGCATAGAGGAAGAAAAATTTCTCAACAGTATGGAAGTTGATAAATACAATTAAGCAGTATTGAGCATTTTCTGTTTGAAATCTCTTCATATCCTCAGCTACATTTCGTTTTACACTAATGAGTCACCATTTGTCAAGACTCAAAGGCCAGTGGGCCATAAAGATTAATGCAATTGTCAGTTGGATGATGAACAATGCCAAAAGAAGACTGAACAAGATTGGTAAAAAAAAGTAAGATTTGGTTATTTCAAGGGACAGCTAAACAAGTATAATGGACTTGAAAATTATTATATTGTAGTCAGCAGAAAAGCAGTTTCGTGGTATTGCATTCCACACATTGAATCTTCTTAGAATAAAGCTATCTCATAGAAGTTCCGTTCTTACTTAAAAGTTAATACTTTTATTAGAAGGAAAGGATCTTTGCACTCTATTGCAGCAATGCTCTTTGTATTTTATTCTAGTAATGGTCTTTGCATTCTATTGCAGGAAAGGTTGATGCTGGTGATTCGTCTTACAACTATGCCAATGGCAAAAAGAATAACAAACACAATAAAACAGTGTAAAGTTATTGAATAGCTTTATTGCACCAAAAGATACAGAAATAACAGATACCAAGGTATATGTTTTGCCTGCCAGCATCACAAAAACGTAGTGAGAAGTTCTCCAATGTCATTGAGAAGAATTGTGCTTGGTAGGCCTAGTGTATATGAGAGTATTTCTGCGAGTGGAGAGATAGTTTGGAAGAGCTTCGTCATTAAGAAAATTTCAGAGGTTAGAAAGATGCTTCAGATAATTCTGGTTAGTGTGGTCATCTCTGAGGTTCAAAAAACGTATTGTGCTGGACTGATCAATGTGGATGTCTCTGAGGTTTAAAGCAGAGTCTTAGGTTGATGTTGATCTCACCAGAGGCTGGGGTAATGGTCTCAGCAGTTCTGGAATGACAACAGTTTAAGTTAGATCAGAAGCATGCCACTAACAGCAAGAATGGTAAAAAGATGTCGTCAGAAACTGGAATAGCAAGTCTGGTAAAAAAAAAGGTTGCCAGAATTTTGATTGGCAGTTAGGCATCTATATTTAGGAGAATATTGCCAGAGGTTGGAGCAGCATCTGAGCAGATCGAGGCAGGAAGATGTTGACAAATGCTTGAACAGCAGGGGGATTTAACCAGAAATTTGGAACAGCAAATAGTATTTGGAAAGTAGGAATGCAAATAGCAGTTGCTCTGAAAAGCGGAGTTGGTATGCATTAAGTAGTTAGTGTTGCCCTAAAATGGATAATTTTATCACATTCGGCAGACGAATTTGCTGCTTCTGGCCTTGATGACTGGATAGAAAATGGGTCACAGTCAGACATAACGGGGCTTTCTGACCACCGGGTTGAAATATCTTCCAACAAAATGTCGCTTGGTAATATTTAGAAAACAAAGGTTCGCGGTTGTGGGCTCATTAGATATCAACATCATAATTAATTCCTAGTTCATGATAATACAATTTAACTTTAAAGTGTCAGTTGATATTATTATCTATCATACGAACTAGTCATTAAAACGTTGCATGTTTTTTTAGTGAAGAAAAAGGTATTTAAAATTGTTATGCTGTGGTAGCGAAATGCAAACTATGTTTGGGGTCACGAAACAAGCAGCATGAGCACACTTGACACTAGGGAGATGACAAAATTTTGAAATAGCAGGAGTGGGCTATAAAAATGAAGGTTGTGACACTATCTTGATTAAATTAATAAGAAATTCTTACTTTATTGTATCCAATCTAGGTTGATGCAACTGGTATATTTAAACAGTGGGGTTACATGGTTTCGAATTAAAATAACAAAATATAATGAAAACGGACAAAGGCTATACACAAAAATATTTGAAATGAATGATTGTCTAAATAGGGACAAAGTGCACTTAGCAAGGCATTAGCAGATGTAAACTGAAAAAATACTAAATTGATCTTTTTAAGTAAAAAGTTGACAAAAATTGTATATTTTCTCGTTTTGAGAGATCAATACACTTTGATAATTACTGGTCCAATGGTTATGTGTATTGACAAAGTGAACGTCATGTTGTTTGGGTTTTCACTTTCTTTATGATCTTTGTACAAACAATAAGAAGACGGATATGTTAAATCTATACCTGGACTAAAAGCTTATTTTAGTTGAAAGCAAAACAAAATTATACCAGTATCATGTTATACAAAACATAATTGTGAAGTGTCATCGAGTGCTGAAATTCGATGTATTTTGTAATGATGACTCCATAATCTCGTAAATGACGTTTATCTTGTTTTTCTATTTCTTGTGATGCTCACCTTACGGATAACAATGGACTCTTCCTGTTACTAAACCCTGAGTATCGCTTCATTGTAGATCAATATTTTTTTTAATTTTGAAATTGCTATGAAACACAAAAAATGAAAGTTGGTACAGTATAAGAGCATAACAAGGTACTTTATTTCCTTGAGTTTTGTGAAATTTGTGTAGGTTTTGTGACTACTTTCAAGAGATTAGATAGGTCTACAAAATACACTTGGTTTTTATCTGTTCAGGTACTCCCTTATACTAGAAGGATGATTAAAGTTGATCAGATTCTTTTTTCAAGTTCACCAGGATCAGGAAAGGACCTTAACACGCTTCGGCACTTATGCAGAACACGAACCATGCTGGAACAATGGTGTTATGTAAAAATCCATTCTTTACTGTTCTGCATCTTCATCGTTAATAAATTAACGCACCACAAAAATTGGATCCAACTTGAAAAATTAAATCAAAAAAAAATGTAGGATATAACTTACCAAAGTATAGCTGCCCGGGGGGGGGGGGAGGTGACGATGCTCTTTCTAATTTCCAAAACAAACGATTGCTTTGTAGCTATGCTACCAGATGGCAGTTCTTTTATTTCTTTTTTTTTATGGCGGCTTAGACCAATCAGAAAAAAGATTAATTATTCTATTTTTTTAAAGAATTATTCTTTAAAGTTTATTGTCATTTATATTTAGATACATTTTCCTTTTTAGTTTATATTTCATAAAAATATCAGAAATACGACACCACAATACTTCCCATCTCAGTATCGAAGAGATTATATTGTTAGAAGTAATGGTAATCGTTGTTTCAGGAGAAAACTACTCGTCTGCCTGATCTTGTCGTTGTAGTTTTTGAATCTTGGGGAAGATCTACTGATTCTTGTTGGTCAGCTTCTTCTGTAGGCGTACTAGATAAATCGTTGGAATCATTTTCAATTGATTCTTCTGTAGAATTCTCAGTAGATAAAATTTCTTCTTCAGTGACATTTGATTCATCAGGAACTTTCGCAGATTCCTTTGATTCAGTATGTCTATTTTCAAAAGACTTAATATATACTCGCTTCAGACGATCCACTGAAACTGTATCACTCTTACCAGAATTTAGTTTTATAGTAAAGTATTTTGGATATCTTTGAGGAACTTTATAAGGACCCGTGTAAGGAGCTTCAAGTGGACGATGAACTCGGTCAACTCGTATCCACACATGAGTACAGGTTCTTAGATCAGCTGGGATATATGACTTAGGGGAAGAGTGAATTCGGCCTTCAGATAGTAGTTTGAGGTCTAACTTCGGCATTTCTTCTGCTAAAATGTTAATTTTTGGATAAGAAACTTCTGAAGATTCATTATCAATCATTGGTCTTGGTACAAGTAAGGATTTTTCAGTTTCTGCTACAAATGGTGAATAATTATCCTCATTTTGCATTTTTCTCATACTTAGCAGAATAATAGGTAATGCATCAATCCAGTTTTGTTTTTGAGCAACAATAGCCAACTTTAATGTACGGTGTACACACTCGATTATACCGTTTGATTGTGGGGTATATGGTTAGAAAAGAAGAAAATAAAAAAAAAGAAACGTACCGGGCATATCTGCATCGCTCTTTGGGAGAGAAGAAGGAAAGGATGGCCAGCGCATTTGATATGCAAAGGGCATCTTGGGAAGGCAGAACATGATGGTAGAAGCTATTTTTTTTCCTGTCTCTTCCTTTTTTTTCTAGATAGGAGGATATAAAAGCAGGGAAAAATTCCCTGGGGCAACAGAGAGAAAAGAGTCGTGAACATCTCTTGAAAAGAATTTTGTGTTGCTGACGTTCGGATTGTGCAGTGTGACGTTGGTGGCGAGAGACCAGGTGTGGTCAATTGGAAAAGAAGAGGGCAGAAACGTGCTGTTGTCGAGAGAGTGACTCACTCCTTCCCAAACCCCAGAACCGAATCCTGATTATAACCCTAGAAGCTATTTCGGCGAGTCAAGCAGGTTAACATGGCTGACCGGAGACTCTCAACTCAGATGTTGAGACCCTTCACTGGTGAGGGTGACCTAATTAAATGGCTGGAAAAATTAAAGATGGTGACAAGGTCGCAAAAAATCGAAGACGTGGTCACCCTGCTGCCGCTCTACTTAGAGGGGGAAGCTCTCACTATTTACCAGCAGATGCACGATGAAGATAAGGGAGACCTTGCCTCAGTGGAGCAAAGACTGAAATTGGCTTTTGCCGAGAGTCCATTTGAAGCACTCGGCAAGCTTGCAAGTTTGAGGTGGACAGGCGAGTCTGTTGACGTCTTTGCTGCAGAGATCAGAAGACTGGCAGGATTGGATGGTTACGTGGGGAGGAATCTGGAGATGATGGTAAAGCTATACCTAGTGAATGGCTTCCCAGAAGAAATCTCCGCGAACATGCAGAGAATCACTGAGATCAATACGATGGAAGTGGACGATCTCTTGGTCCACGCCAGAGTCCTAGTCAAGAATGTCAAGGGCCCAGTCGTAGCTGCAGCTGTGAGTGGAAATAAGTGCATGAGGCCCCACTTGAATGACGAGAGACAGGCAGCGAGGCGACAAGAGGGGAGGCCTGCCATCAAGTGCTTCCAGTGCCAGGGTCCTCACTTGCTGAAGGACTGCAAAGAGCCGAGACCGGAGGTCATCTGCTACCGATGTGGACGAGTGGGGCACATTAGCTGCTATTGCATTGCTGCACGGGACCAGGGAAACAAGTGAAGGGGAGCCATTACGCCAGTGGTTCCCCTTCTATGTGGAAATGGTGCATAACAAAACGTTGCCTCAGTTACCAGTAGTGGTCAATGGGAAGAGAGCCATGCCCCTTGTTGACTCAAGTTGCACCAGGACGTTGGTAACGAAGAATGTTGCTAGATCATGGAGCGGAACCAGGAGTATTAAGACCGTAGATGGCAGAGAGGTGAAATGCCTGGGAGAGACAACAGTGGAAGTACTGGTGCAAGGTGTGCCTATTAGACTACGAGCCCTGGTGTTGGATCGTCTGGTTAGTGATGTTGATATGATTTTAGGTGTAAGTGCGATCAACCAACTAAGGGGTGCTACAGTGAGAGGGGCCCAAGTAACTTTTGGATGCCTCAGCACAGTAGGAATGGCAGGAGTGGAAGGTGATAGAAATATCAGAACACAAAAACCAGAGGCTTGCTGCATCAAGGACGAGGATTTCCTGGCGAGGTTCGATGGTGAGAGGTGAACGGTGGAATGGAAATGGATCTCCGGGCCTCAGGAACTACAAAACAAAGTAAGCTGCTACGAGAAAACACTGCGAGGAGAAATAAGAAAAGGATTCGAGGAAGAAGTGGAGAGGTGGATAGAGGAAGGAATTCTGAAACCATGGACAGGGGAAGAAAAAGGAGTGCTACCATTACTGGCGGTTGTTCAACCCACAAAGAATAAAGTTAGACCAGTACTGGATTTCAGAGAATTAAACAGATACGTAGTCTGCCACACTGGAAAGGGGATTGATGTATGCGAAGAGGTGATGAGGAAGTGGAGGAGAATGAAGCAGGCCACTAAGATTGTCGACCTGAAGTCGGCTTATCTCCAGATCCATGTAGATGAAAAACTCTGGAAACATCATTTGGTCCAGTACAAGGGGAAGTTGTATTGCCTGACGAGGTTAGGCTTTGGGCTGAGCTCAGCCCCCCAAATTATGATTTCTGTGCTGAAGACGGTGCTGAGTAAAGACTGTACAGTGGACAAGGCCACTAGTTCGTACATTGATGACATTCTAGTGGAGGAAGCAGAGGTGACAGCAGAGAAAGTGAGAGACCATGTCGCGAGGTATGGGTTGACTACAAAACCGGCAGAGTCCCTGGGTGGAGGAGCGGTGTTGCGGTTGAAACTATGCCGAGATAGCAAAGGAAGCCTTGTCTTTAGACGAGGAAATGCAATACCCGAAATTAGAACCGACCTGACAAAACGAGAACTCTTCTCGGTCTGCGGGAGACTGGTGGGACACTATTCAATCGCCGGCTGGCTCAGAATAGCGTGCGGCTTTATTAAACGACAAATACGCACTGATGACTGAGAGGGCCGTGTGATGAAGGAGGTCACGAACATGCTACAGGAAATCATCGTGAGAGTGACGAAAGAAGACCCAGTAAAGGAGGAATGGTATGTCAGTGACGGAGACACGGGGGTGATTTGGTGTGATGCCAGCAGTCTGGCATTGGGTGTCGTATTAGAGATGGGAGGCGTAACTGTGGAAGATGCGGTATGGTTAAGGAAGAAAAACGACTATTCCCATATCAACGCAGACGAACTGGAGGCCGCTATAAAAGGAATCAATCTGGCCCTGAAGTGGCGATTGAAAACGATTGAAATCAAATCCGATTCGGCAATGGTAGTTTCATGGATCAGGTCAGCAGTGACTGGCGATAAGAGAGTTAGGACCAGAGGTGCTGCAGAAATGCTGATCAAGCGCAGGCTTGGAGCACTTGCACTTGCATATTTGATAGCGGAATTCCAGTTGAAGGTATCTGTAGTACTGATCCCATCAGAAAAGAACAAGGCAGATTTGATGACATGGGTAAAGAAGGCCTGGCTGCAAGAGAGAAAGAAGGTTTCCTCAGTATGCTGTGCAAGAGAGGAAGTTAAAAAGTTACATGAAATGCACCACTTTAGTCGAGAATGAACGTTATTCCTGGCAAGAGAGGTTTACCCAGAAACCACCAAGAAGGAGGTCAGGGAAGTTGTGGAGCACTGTTAGGAGTGCCAATCGATAGACCCCGGACCATCCAGACATGAAGCAGGAGAGTTACACATTGCAGAGGACTGGAAGCGATTGGCCATTGATGTGACCCATTATCGCCATAAGCTGTATCTGTCGATGGTCGACTGTGGACCAGGGAAGTTTGCCATATGGAGAGAGATCAGGGCAGAAGCTGCATGGGCGATCGGAGGGGTCATCAAAGAAATATTTTTGGAAAGAGGGCTGGTTGAGGAACTGTTAATGGACAATGGCCCCGCTTTCCGATCAGAAGCCTTTAAAGAGGTGTGTGTGATAGGTGGGGAGTAAGGCAATTTTTTACAGCAGCGTATCGGCCGAGTGGTAATAGGAGAGTGGAGAGGAATCAGTGCACCATCAAGGCTACTGTGGAAAAAGCAACATTTCACCCATGGCGGCGGTGTTTTGGTACAACATCTCACTGAAAACCAGACAAGATGAGACAACTGTGCCTCATAGAGCCATCTTTGCATATAAGTGGCGGCATCCGTGCAATAAAACGGTAGGAATTGAAGGTGAAGAAGCTACCATTAAAGTCGGCGAGGAGGTGTGGGTAAAGCCCCCCAATGCAAAATGTACCACTCGCTGGGGGAGGGGGGTCGTAACGGGAATGCAGTCAAAGAACAACGTAATGGTGAATGGCATTCCCCGCATATCCTAGACCTGCATCATGTAACCCTGCCGGTGTGCAGTGATGGCAGTGAAAAAGAGGAAGTCGATATCCACCAAGAAGCTAACAATGCACCCCAATTCGACTTAGCCCCACATTGTGGTTCTTTACAACTGGACGAGAATGTCTGTAGTGAACTTGAAAATGTCAACCCCCAAGAAGTTGTCCCCCAGAGGCCTCATCGTGAGAGGAGGAGGCCTGCTTGGATGAAGGATTATGAAGTGTCTTATTGATCTCAAAGATCAGGGGGGGGGCGTGTGGGGTATATGGTTAGAAAAAAAAAAAAAAAAAAAAGAAACGTACCGGGCGTATCTGCATCGCTCTTTGGGAAAAAAGAAGGAAAGGATGACCAGCACATTTGTATACGCAAAGGGCATCTTGGGAAGGCAGAACATGATGGGAGAAGCTATTTTTTTTTTCCTGTCTCTTCCTTTTTTTTTCTAGATAAAAGCAGGGAAAAATTCCCTCGGGGAGCAGAGAGAAAAGAGTCATGAACATCTCTTGAAAAGAATTTTATATTGCTGGCGTTCGGATTGTGCGGTGTGACATTGGTGGCGAGAGGCCAGGTGTGATCGATTGGAAAAGAAGAGGGCAGAAACGTGCTGTTGTCGAGAGAGTGACTCACTCCTTCCTGAACCCCAGAACCGAATCCTAATTATAACCCTAGATTGATTGAAGGTGGTAACTCGTCGTATGTAAATGATGGAATCCTAAAAGTTTAGATTGTTGACTAAAAAGTTCACTTTCGAACTGTGCTCCTCTATCAGTTAATAGGTAGAGAGGCCCAAATATTTAGAAAGCATATTGCAACTGTTTCTGCTGTAATGTCAAACATGGGTGTGGCCGCAACCCAGCGTGTAGCCCTATCGATGCATGTAAGAATATATCTAGCAGATGATGGAAACGTAGAATTTTTAGGAGTTACTGGATTAAGAGGACCCACTATGTCAAGATGCACAGTTTCAAATCGACTCAGAGGTAGATTGAATGGTTCAACTGGAGATCTTGTATGTCTCGTAACTTTGGATTTCTGACAGTTGAGACACTCCTTGCAATATTGTCTTATCATTTTATCCATTCCAGGCCAATAAAATCTTGATTTGATCAATTTTAATGATGTTTTTCTTCCTGAATGTGATAGAGCATTAAATTGATCAAAGATAGCTCTCCTTGATGACTTGGGTACAAAAGGACGAGGGTATGGCGTTGAAACGTCACATGAGAGTTCTGAATCTGGAGAAAATTTGTAGGAATTAAGTTTATCAGAATAATCTTTAATTTCATCATCAGCTGCTTGTTGTTCCACCAAGGCAGGGAGATCAAAGACGTCTACAGAAACTACATTGGCAGGATGAGACAGTCAGTCAGCAACGATATTTTCACTTCATTGTATATATATGATGCCAGACACATATTCTGTAATTACAGACAAATAACGTTGTTTGTCAGATTTCATGGGCGTTGATTTCTTATAGGCTGACACCAAAGGTTTGTGATCTGTAAATAATATACCTGTCTGCCTTCAATTTGTGACTTGAAATGAAGTACGGCCAGATAAGCGGCTAGTAATTCACGATCAAACGTAGAACACTTTCTTTGACTGTCATTCGATTTCTTAGAGAAGAAACCTATGGGGATAGGCTCCTCTTTCACAATCTGATGCAAACAAGCACCAACAGCAAAATTAGAATTGTCAATCACTAAATGATAATTGGTAACACTTGAGATAGGATGAAGAAGGTAAATTATATGAGCTAAAATTTATTTAATTTCAGTAAAATATTTTCTTTCAGCTTCACTAAATTTAAATGATTTGTCTTTAGGATGTAACTTATTAAATTCACTAAGTGGTCACACTATATCAGCAAATTTCGGAATTACTTTTCTATAAAAATTTATCTTTCCGAGAATTCTTCATACCGATGCTGATTCATTAGGTTTAGGGACATTATTAATTTCTACTATTTTTTCTACAGTAGGTTTCAGTCCTTCTGGGCCAATGTGGACTCCTAAATAGTTCCAAGAAGGCTTGAAAAATTCACATTTATTAAGGGATAATTTTAGATTATTCTATTTGAGAATTCTTCTATATGAGATGTTTCTGATTCAGACATTATCAACAAACCGTCGATATAAATAAATACACACTCCACATTCATAAATATATTGTCCATGAAGCGTTGAAAGGTAGCTCAAGCATTTTGAAGTCCGAAGGGCATATATAAATACTCATCGCACCAAAGGGATTTACAACTGCCCATGTTGAGGTAGATTGTCTAATAATTCCTGCTTGTAATAAAGTTGTGAATTCCTTTTTAGCAGCATCAAATCTTTCCTTAGACAGTTGACAAACTTTACAAAAGGTTGGCTTGTAGTCTCTACACTTTTAAGTTGTCATTGACATCATCTTTCGCTCCTGGTAGAATTAGAGGATTGAATTCTCTCAGTAAGGATTGGATTTTGGAATGTTGATCTTAATATTATTAATATATACTTTCTGATGGACTTGACTGATAATGGATACTTGTTGTGCAAACTTGGTGTTTAAATCAATTATTAATTTATTTTTACAATTAATTAGTATTCCAAAATGTAATAAGAAGTCTAAGCCGACAAAAGGATTTACAATAGTGGCAATGACAAAAGTCCAAGAATATGTGCAGCATAAATCGTAGATACTAATTTCGACTAAAGCTTCACCAAATACTTCAATATTTTGTCCATTAGCTGTGGTTAGTCTTACTGGAGTTGGATTTATTAAGAGACCTCCAGTATGATCTCGTAGCAGTATAGATACTGTCGCTCCAGTATCGATGATAAAATGAATTTTTGTGCAACCGACTTTTGCTTCTACTTCTACCAAAGGCGGACCAGAGGTTGCAAAAGCAATCTGCCGTATTAGTTTTCCGAATTAAGCCTAAGTACAGGAGCTGGTGATGATGACCTAAAACTTGGTTGTATTTGACAATTGCGTTTGTTAGGACATTTACACCAAAGTTTACATGAGCGTGAATTGCTGCCGAAGTATAAATGACCGTGGCATACTTCCAGTTTCTGATTAACTCCGAATGGTCGTAGGCCTAAAGGGATTTGGTTAGAGTTACTAGTTGATTTGTAGATGTCTTTGGACTACTTTGCTGATTAACAAAGTTTACTTGGTTAGCCTCTTTTTGCAGTATTGGCATTAATTGGTCAGGTTACCTAGTTGTTCCAAAGTGAGGTCCTTTTGAGCAGCGATTACAGGCGAGATTGTGGGTGGCAGGGCTTGTATGAACCTATGCTTCACTAAATCATCATCTACACCGACTTTAGTAGCAGTCGTCATTAATTCCCGTAGATAGTGTGAGGGTCTACTGGTCATTTTAGTTTTGCTCATTAACTTGGCGAATAATTCAGATTTGGTTTTCTCGTAGATATTAATGACAGCAACTTTTAATTCCTCATAGCTTCTCTTTTCTAATAGAATTGGAGGTAATTGTGCTACAAATTCTAGTGGCAAGTTGGAGAGTACATAATAGAATTTAGTGGCTTCTACTGTGATGTTTCGGATCACAAATTGGGCTTAAAGTTGTTCAGACTCTTTCTTCAAGTTCACCAGGATCAGGAAAGGACCTTAACACGCTTCAGCACTTATTTCCAAAACGAACGATTGCTTTCTAGCTATGCTAACAGATGGAAGTTCTTTTATTTATTTTTATGGCAGCTTCTAATAACCAAAAGTTTTAGATCAATCAGGAAAAAGGTTAATTATTCTATTTTTTTTATTCTTTAAAGTTTATTATCATTTATGTATAGATACATTTTTATTTTTAGTTTATATTTAATAAAAATATCAGAAATACGTCACCACATTTGAAAAAATGTTTTGAAATTTATGCTAATTTTTCTATTTCTGGTAATTTTAAGTGTGTATCACTTTATTGCAAGTGTCAAAAAATGTATATTTTCGGTAATGAAACAATATTCTAACTTCATATTACTATTTATATGAAATAAGGAACATATCTAGTAACAATATTAACCGAAAACACAGACGAATTTCACATTAACTTATATATATATATATATATATATATATATATATATATATATATATATATATATATATAAATAAATAAATAAGCGTGAAGAATTCTGACGAGAATGAAACGCGGAATATTCTGTGTAGTTTAATTGCCATGTATACTTTTATAACATATATGGCAATTAAACTTACTTACTATATATATATATATATATATATATATATATATATATATATATATATATACATATATATATATATATATGCATACATATATATATATATATATATATATATATATATATATATTTGTCATCCACATACAGTACTGTTTCGTTGTATCATAACTCATTGGTGCGGCTAGACATACACCTTTCCCCAGCCGTCCCTACAACTGTCGCATTGACAGTCGATAGCTCTCACCATCGGACCATGAATCAGTGCTGTAAATATTTCTCCTCGAGTGTGTATTAAATCCACACTCGCCCGTCGCAACAGTCCTCTAACCATCAGTTTGTTTACAAAAAAATTAATCGTGAGCTTCGCTGAATAGCTTAAATACGCGTCAGGTGAAAATATATTTACAAAGTGCTCATGAAATCGAGAATATATTTAAAGCTTGTGTTCATTTCATATGCTTTTTTTTTTTTGTTCCTTCACTTTCCACTGAGTAATTCTTTCTATAGTTCTATGCATACATGAAATACTTTTTATAACACAAGTAGTAAACATTTATAAAATATTTTCTTTAAGATCAAAGTGTAGAATCTGATTTCATTCTGAATTAAGGTGTTGCATGCTTTAATCTAAGAAGTGATAAAGAGTTTGCAAACCAATGCAATAATCTTTAAAATAAGAAATGGAAGCACGAAAATTATAGTGAAAAGCTATTGTTTACCAGATTCTTAATCAAGAATATATTTTTTAAATTTTATTTCTTCTTTGCAAAGAAAAAAAGAACAGGTGTAAGGTGGAGTTTTGTTTTTGCAGAACTTGTTTGCTGCCAATTAGACAGGAGAACCTGTCAACAACATATTCCTAACCAATTAACTGCTAATTAAAGGAATGTTATGCCATACTCTTAAGTTCATATGTCTGTTGAAACTAATATTCGCTATAGAATGCTGTTTAGGTTCCAGTTTTGCAGCTTTGATATCAGTGTTATGCTTTGGCACGTTATTTGGTAATTCTTTTAACTTATTTAATTCTCATGTCTTATAACTTCCATAAGTAACCACCATTTATAGTTGATAGCATAACTGCATGAAGTTATTTTAGGGACTTTTTTCTTACAATGTGTAATGATGTAACCCTTGGAGAGGGTAGAGGGAGAAAAGAAACAAAACATATATAATTATAAGATACTAGCAGAATACCCGTTCCAGGACGGATATTAGTAAGGTATAGGACATTGGTTTTAATTTTTTTTGTTTTGGGGAGAGGGAAAGGATAGGATGCAGTTTCAAGGGCACTCTCTTCCCTAAATATTAAAGTTTACAAAAAACAATGTGTCCATATTACTCACTGTGTTATCTAGAGTATACAGGGTGTCCGTAAAGTTACTATATAGTCTTACAAGTTACTATACAGACACCCTGTAATATATTAACAGTACAATAAATTTGCGCTCTTCCAAAGTTAGCTTGCGTGGCATGCTTGATTAAATAAACCTGTAAAAAAATAAATATTAACTATTAATGCAAATATAATACAATAAAGCAATAAGACTGTATAGTTGCTTTACGGACACCCTGTATATTCCATAGTTCCTTAGTTTAATTCCATAGTCCATTAGTGTAGGAAATAGAAATATATATATATTGTCGGTATTAGCATGGTCTGTAATCTGCATAAGTACCATAAATACAATAAATTACCTTACTTCTTTACGAACATTATAGTGTAAATAAGCTTAAAATGTCAGGATTGCTGGCCAGACAGTCAGACTTCGAATCAGTTTGATACACATGCGAAGTGTAGCCATATACTGAAAAGTAATAATATGATGAAACATCGGTTTATGGCTGTTTCCCACTCTCACTCTCACTCTGTCTGTCTGTCTGTCTCTCTCTCTCTTTCTCACACACACATACACACACACATAAATTACTTAAATAAGTTCAAATGTTTTGAATTAATAACAATATCTTTTCAAAAATACTCAATACATACAGGATGACCCAAAAAAAACGGGCCCCGTATACACTTTGTGTGATATCTCCATTATTTATTCACCGATTGCCCTTATTTTACAGGACATGGCAGAATCAACGACCATGAGTACACCAACACCCCAGTGGGAGCTGGGACAAAGAATACACTGTGTTAAATTTTACTACAAGACAGGCTCATTTAAGAAAACCCAGGACAGTTTCATGCGTCAGTTCGAATGTGAAAAGGCTCCATCTAAAAGCAGAATTCAGAACTGGGTGGACCACTTCGAGAAGTATGGGACCGTGGAGAACCTCAACGCTGCCAGA
>NC_136497.1:93153930-93261430 GCF_053919585.1 Euprymna scolopes
CAATTTAGCTCTTATGCGTAGATCATCGTATAACGATTTGATCTCTGTCTGTCTTACGTAATGAACATTTAAATTAAAATGTTTAAAATTCAACGCTATTTCACACGGTTAATAGTAGCCGAATGAATACGGCCTCCGCTAATCGAGCCAGAGATGTCTCGTGTCGCGGGGTTCGAATCGTTCGACTGGTAGTAATCGTGACACCCTGCACTGGAGAATCCCGAAAGGATGAAACACTAGTGTCTGTAGGTATTTAATCATTATAGTAAAAAAATAATTATATATATATATATATATATATATATATCAATTCATATTTATATATATATTAACATAACCTATGATAGTTTCTTTAAAATTATCATATTTAATATATAAATTTGTAAATCATGCAACGTCATATATTGGACAAAGAAGAAATGTCTAATATATAAAATAAAGTTCTTTTTGTACAATATAACCTATCACAAAAACTTAAGAAAAATATTGTAATGAAAATATATTTGTTTTTATTCCATCCCTTGATAATGATTGCCGTATCTTGACCTTTGGACTGGGATCAAGGTATAGTTTCTGTTCTTTCCATAAGTTAGAGGAGGGAAAGTTTTCTAGATTAAAACAAGTGTTATTTTTACTCCATCCAGAGTGTCCCTTTTTGGGAAGCTGAGTTAAAAGGTTAAAAATCGACCTTTTGTTCTACTTTGCCCTCGCGAGGAGCCAAATAAATAGTATCTCATTATAGGTATAATGATAAAGAACAATCATTAATTCTATAAGAAATATTTTTGAATCTGTTGCTTGTTTACACCATAGTTGATTGTACAACCTAGAACAAACAATCTCTGTATGTGCTCCATGTTCCCTTGGAAACATAAACATATGCTTATGTTACTTAATTAGTTCGGATTTAGTCATATCTCGGTAGACATTTAGGCAAATACCTATCATCATTTAAAATATCTGTGTTATAATATTTTTAATCCTGGTCGAGACAAAATTTTATCTCAAAACAACTGATTTAAAATATTGTTTTAAAGCAAACAGCATTCAAATATTACGTAACTATGCTTGAAATATTTAAGAAAATAGTTAAACAAAATAAAGCAAAAATGTTGTTTTTAATATCAGCATAAAACACTCTTAAATGTAGAGACAAGACGTTTAATAAATGTGTGAGCAAATTGCCGGGTTGTAAAAAAGAATACTAAAAAACAAGGTGCAGTTTATTTTATTTATTTATTCATTTAAAATATCTTATTTGCTTCTTGATTTAACTTTGTCTACTAAGAGTCGTATGTCTGAAACTGGCAAATTACGATTTCTGGGATAAAAAATAGAAACACTTGAGAAGAGAAAGGTTTTTCCTCGAAATATTATGATATCCAGGCTTCACACATACAACTCTAGCAAAGGAATTGAAATGTGGAAGCAAGTTAAAAAAAAAAAATAAAATAAATAATTTAAAAACAAAAATGGCAACTTTTTTACTTAGAACTTGGCATATCTTTACATTGTAATTGGCCGTCTATAAATTGTCTCTCTGTATATTACACACTTTGCTTCAAGAAAACAGCATCCTTTCACTCCAAAATGAATTTTATAAAATTGAATAAAATAAAACCTCAAACTCCATAAAATTCTATGATAAAAATATAACGTCCTCGAAAAGTAAAAAAAAAAAAATCAAAGTTAACCTAAAGATGTTTGTTATTGAAAAGCTTTTAAGACTGAATATGGTGCAACTTGAAGCAAAACTTTTGTCATTGTTACTATCTATGCAGCGACATGCCAAGAAAGATGAAGACCCTGTGGCCAATAAATACTTTTATGAAGAACTAGACATTTTTAGTTTTATACAGGACTCGTTTTAACTGTCCTTTCATACAGTTTTAATGCTTTGACACACACGTCGAATCTGTATCAAATTGCATACAAGTTGGAAGCGTTCACTATTATATCTACTCTAAATTTAAAAGTGTGTGTGGGTGTGTGTGTGTGTGTAAACTAGATTAAAAACTGAATATCATTTTAGTTTTTACTCTTATTCACTCCAAACAAGGCATATTTCTACTTGGACGTAAGGAGTTATTATTTTGAACCATGTCTAAAGGGATACTATGGAGGAAGTTGAGCAGCGAGATCCCTTTTTTCATTACATTTAAATTTCTGTATGTTAGTACAGTCAGAGATTGGGATTAAAAAGGTTCAAAGTCACAACCTCTGACTTCAAGTACAGCAAAATAACGTATTAACTCATAGTGACAGGTACAAAATTATGATGCTATCAAATACATGAATAAGCCAATCTTTGTTCTACGTCTCTTTTTTTCTTTCTCTTTCAAAAGACAACAAAAGAAAAGAGGAAAAGAACGTATCCTATTTTCTCATTGGTGAATATCAAAGAAATTATCTGTTATTTCATTAGTGTCTGGTGATTTGTGTAGTATTATCAGTACTTAAGACTGTACGATAGTTAGATCCTCCAACTCCCTTTATGATTTTAGTAATCAAAAGAAAAACTGTTGATCGAATTAAATAAGCAATGCAATGAAATCAATTAGAGTTGAAATGTTTGTTTTGCAACATAGACCAATATGAATTGATAAAACAATTTTTTTTTAATATAACTTTTAGTAAATAAAACGCTATTGATTACAAAAGTACTTGGAAAAACTGACTTTACATATAAGAAGATATAAATATCAAAATTGAAATTTTTTCTCTATTTGAACGTATTCTGATTGATCCATAATATTTGTTTATGAAGTGCATTATAGCTGTAATCTGAATGCCATAATCTTCAGATATTTTCATGTTATTTCTACTTCACAATAAATGCTTGGAATTACTTGTAGGATTGCACTGCTCACAATGGCGCTGTTATTCCATCACCATCCAGAGCTTGGCTCATTACTGTTCTATTCTTAAAACTTATTCCTCTCCAGCTGAGAGTGAAGGAAAGTCAACTGACTCTTTTTGCACATAAACAACAATTAGTTTGTATTGTTGAAGTGGAGCATGATTCATTTATTCAGGCAAATATCCTTATTGTTGCTTTTCATCAAATTATGTTCACTAAAATCTCTCATCATCGTCATTGTCATGGCCATGACGATGACGATAATCATCCTCATCATTCTCATATTATTTCATATCAAGATATAATACTTTTGTAAACATTGTATGGTAAAAGTACAGAACCGTTAACACTCAGGAAGTCATAGCTAAATGAAAAAGAATAAACATAGCTCATATAAAACGCATTAGAATGAAATTCTCTACCGAGCTCGACTAATTTTAAGGTGTGAAAATAGTGGGGGGGGGTTAAGTACAGAATAGTTAACGTTTGAAACTCGTAAACAAACAAAAAATAGCAGAAACATCAATTATTTTAGTGTAGAAATAATTTGTAAGATTTCTAAACCCTCAGAAAATACTAGTAATCATATCCTCATGTTAAAACTAGCTGGGTTCGATAGAGAATTTTATTGTAATGTGTTTTATATAAATTGTATTTTTTTTAGTTTTTTACAAGTTATCGATGGTTTTTGTACTTTTACTCAACTTATTGCATATAATTCGTCGAATACAAGTTACTCTTTTCTAACTGAGAGGATAGGGAATAATCGAACACTAAATCTGATAGGATTTTAATTCAAAATATTGGATACTATTTCAAAAAGTGTGATTTGAATTTTTCAGACTATGCTTTCTTTATAATCACGCAGTATCTTCAGGTTATCACCCCAAACCAACACTAATCGCCAGTAACCAACAGTGCTAACAATCACAGTGGCTTTCACTAGTTGCCACTGGAAAACAAAGTGTCTTCTATTTTGAAAAAGAGAGGTACCTTTCTCTCGAAATTAATCAAAGTTCCACACCACCCACGGACTTTACATACACCGGACATATCAGCAAGCTGGTTATAAATAATTATACACTGAAGTGAAGAATGATAGTCAAATAAAGGTTAGACACTTCTCTACTCAACCATACTCGTCTACATCTGTTTGTTTTTCTTTTTTACTTCATCTTTTACGGTCTTCCTCCGCATTGTTTTGGCTTAAATATATATATATATATATATATATATATATATATATATATATATATATATATGTTTAAAGAAAAATAGAAAAAAACCGAATGAAATTATTAAAAAATCAACGTTTCGTCCTTGTTTCAGAGGACATATTCAGGATAATTGAAATAAAAATGTGATAAAAGAAAAAGTCATAGATCGTGCGAAAAAAGACAGTTTTTTAAATCCAAACCATGTCGGGAAAGGACGAATATGTGTGCGTATGTATTTCGTCCTTTCCCGACATGGGTTGGATTTAAAAAACTGTCTTTTTTCGCACGATCTATGACTTTTTCTTTTATCACATTTTTATTTCAATTATCCTGAATATGTCCTCTGAAACAAGGACGAAACGTTGATTTTTTAATAATTTCATTCGGTTTTTTCTATTTGTCTTTAAACATAACGTCAACCACCGCTGGTATATTTTTTCATTCCTTATACACACATATATATATATATATATATATATATATATATATATATATATATATATATATATATACACACATTTGTGAAAAAGTGCCCACTTAAAAAAGTTATAGAATAGAAGGTTCTCGTCTATTTTAGGTTGGAAATAAGTTGCACTTTTTCAATGATATTTGCTTCCATTCAATTCCTCATACATAATGAGCAAAAAATTAAATATTCAAATGATAAAAGGTGTTTCTATGTTTAATTCTAACGAATGGAAAAATATCAGTCGGTAGGTGCCAGATATTAAAATTTATTTTGATATTTTCTCAGTTATTGTAGCTGAATTTTTTTTTGTTGTGATTTTACCAATTTATTTGCTGAGCATTTTGATGTGCGAATGAGATTTTTCTAAACACTCAAATCTAAATTGTCTGTGAGTTAAAATCTTTTGACGTGTGTCGACTGCATTTCTCCATTATGTTGTTTTCCTGGACATGTAAAGATTTTGCATTTGATGGCGTACGGTTTAAATTTGGCAACAAACTCTGATGACAGTGTTTTTTTACGTAACTGCTTGTATTTGTTCCAGTATGTTTTGAATTATCTTATAAACATATGTCAGTTTTTCATTGCTTCGGAACTGACATAAAATCACAGGATGGCATAACTCAGATCTGTCATTTTATTTATTTATAGCTCTATTATAAATTTTGAAATAAATAAATAAATATTTAAAGGTTGGAATTTGATTCTCATAAGAATCGATCTGAACTATATAAAATAATTGTTTTTATATTATCACACACACACACACACACACACATTTAATAAACATTATCCATTAGTTTGATCTTCCATCGAAATTTTCGGTTTCACAGATCCTCAACCCACAGGGTTAAAGATATCAAATGTGACTGATTCATCAGCCGATGTTCCGAGGGTGCGGCCCACAGTATTACTTCTCCGTCCGGATGGTATCTTTAACCCCGAGTGTTTCTGTAAAGCAAAAAGTACCAATGGAAGATTAAACTAATATATCGTGTCTATTGTAAAAGCATATATAGGCTCTTGCATGAGTAATTAAGCCCTCTTTTTTATTACCATTATAGCACTTAATCACACACACACATACACACACACACACTATATATATATATATATATATATATATATATATGTACTAGCTGTACCCGGCCACGCGCTGCTGTGGCTCAGTTTGTTAAAATGGAACACATTCCTCAAGAAAAATTGCATTTTGTTCGTTTATTTACTTTTATTATTTTTTGCAATTTTTTTAAACCAATAAAAATTGTTATTTTTCCCCCCCCCAAAAAGATTAATTTTTTACCATAAATTGTTAGGTGAAAGTTTTTTTATCAGGAAAACTTGCACTTTTTTTTAAAAAGAAATTTGGCAATAAACGTTCTCTTTGAAAACGGAATTTTTATTATGAAAAGAACAGATGAATGCTTTACATGAACACTGTAAATAGTTATGTGAAAGTAGAGAAAAGTTTGATTCTTTCTTTCAAGAGAATGTACAAATTATTTTTTAGCAGATGTTCAGAAAATAAACAGAAAAATACTTCCATCATTAATTATGCAAAAAATAAATAAAATGTTGATTTAGTGTTTCAACATTATGCTTATAAATTACGATAAAACTTGCTGAGTATGCGCTGTTTTACAGTTGTTGTTAAAATGGAACGGAAACTTAAATTTCGCTTCGTTTTAATCTTTCTTAATTTTTTAATTGTGCCCCCCCCAAACGAATATAATCAAAACAGTAACATTCAACAATTGTACTTTATGTATATAAAACACAAAATATTAAAAAAAAAAAAGTTAATAACGAAAGGGAAATAATTCCATTTTTAAACAAAAAAGTCAGTTTGGTATATATTTTCGTTATTTTTTACATAAGTCCAGCTTACCATTCACATTGGAAATGTCGACATTTATAGGTTGTCGGGTACGTTTACAACGAATAAACACTCAAATCTAGTAGATGTATCAGAATTTTTGTAGGAATTTTTGACCCCCCTTACACGAAACTGCGAATTAAAAAAAAAAACTCGTAATTTCTCTTTTAAAAGTGGGTTGTTTATTTTCTTTATGGATTATACTTCCAAAATAAACTATTAAAGTTGTTTTAAAAGCAATAGAAATATATTTTTTATTTTTTAAAAAACAGTAATGAATTTTACGAACTCAATATTTTTCAATTTTTTAAAATTAAAAATCTATCAAAATTTTTCTATTGATTCTATTTTTACGATATTTTCAGAGTCAATGTGAAATTTTATGCTCTTTCCAATAAACCAAATATAATATTTTAGACAAACGTTTTTTTTTTAATTCACGCCCCCCCCATTTTCAAGTGTCTATTAAAAAGTAAATAATTAATTTACTCACCAAAGTTTTATATATCACAAATTGAAGAGAAAAGGTCAATAAATAATATATTCAAATTTAAAACAAAAAAGTAGTGTTTTTTTAGAAATTTACCTGTAAAGTCCGAAGTTTGAAACCTTTTTTTAAAAAAAACACGTTTTTTTTTTTTTTTTTTTTTTTTTTAATGAAACCTTGGTCCTTGCCGCTTTAATTGAAAAAAAAAATAGCGCTTAAGTTACATTTTTCGAGGAATTATAAGCTTGGAAAGACGGGGTGGAATTATTCACTATTTTTCACGGAATTTCTGACACACCTACCAATCTACCCATGTTAAGAACAGCTTTCGGAATAGACATCCATAACCTTGCCAGCATACCCGAAAAGCTATAAAAGTTGACGTGTCGAATGTGAACGATGAGTTGGACGTAATGTAAAAATGTACCGAATTTAAAAGGGAACGAAATTCCAATTTCCGTTCCACTTTTACAACAGCCGAAAAGCAGAGCATTCTATGCAAATTTTTCCTAACTTACTGTATTAATGCTATTTTTTTTAAGCAAAAAAAAAAAAATAGAAATATTTAGGTTTGGCTATAAATTCCTAAACTCCTTTCACCCTAAATAATTTAGGTGACTGAAATAGGAATCTAATTGAATCTTTAATTTCCTGAATAGTATGCGAGAAATTCATTTTTCTTCGAGTTATATCGAATTCATTAATACGGACATTAGGGGCTTTTTTCGTAATGTTACTGTAAAAATTATTTTTTATTGTTACAAATTACGATGCTTTATTTATATAAAAAAAGCAAAAATAAATTCTTGCGTTTTTTATTTACTACTGAAAACCATAACTTTAGTAAAGGTATTTTTTGTTTAAACAAAATAAAACATTTTCACTAAGAGTTAAGTAAAAATAATTAGTTCATTATATTCTGCGATCATTATTTGATAAATACTGCAATTTTCATTAAAATTCATTAATTTCCTGAGTTTTGGTGAATTTTTAAGTAAAGGGAGGGGTCAAAATGTTTATACACTTTGAGCGTCGGCATTCATTTTGTCTGTATCTACCATTTTTCAATGAATATTTGATAGGAAAGCTTCCACGTGTGGTTAATTTAAATTAAATTTCAATCACATGGTTACATTATCAACAATTGCGATTAAACCCATTGAAAATTTACCGATATTGTAAACACATTTTGTTTACATTATCCTTTTAATGATATCACATGCAGTGTTGGCAACTGAGATTTAAAAAAAAACTCGTGAGATCAGGAGAAAGAAATCTCCTGAAAATCGCTAGATTTTTAACTTTTATCATCTGAAATTTTCAACAATCGCTAATCCCCCCCCCAAAAAAACAACTCCATATTTTAACTTCCTACCATAAAAAAATTATAAATATAGTATATTCAATATATAAAATGTTCCGTGTTTTCTCACTATATGTTTCTGGAATTATATTGAAGCGGTTAGCTCCCCAGAAGGCTTACATATTTTATCAGCTAGTTTTACCTGTTTTTTCAGAGAGGGTATTTTTTTTTTTTTTTTTTGCAGGAAACAAATCATAAACTCAAACTTTTTATAATAAAAGTTAAATTGAAATAAACTGCAAATTAAACATCACAATAATGGTGCAACATATTTTGAAATTAGAAAAATAAAAAAAACAAAAAACTTTATTTTAGCATATTAAAAGTATTTAGGTTGGTAGATAATTAAATTCTACTGTATTGGTATAAGTTTTTTTTTGCTGTTGTTTCTTGCTTTTTACAATTTTCGACTAAATACTTCTAAATTAAGCGGGGTTGCTTAGATCGTATTTTAAATAAAACTTCGGAAGTTGGAATGCCCCCCCACCTAAAATGTACTTGGAAAAATCGATTTTATAGCGAGATTTAAGAATGGTTAGCCGAAAAAAAGGTGAAAAACAAAACAAATAATCAATAAATAATTGTTACCAAAGGCAATAAATGCTACTTTTTTTTTACTTACATGAATGAGTTTATTTTATGTTTTAAAGTATTTTCAAGCGCTTTTCTTTATTTTTTAATCAAAAATTGCGGGTGTTTGGGTGCGAAATATCTCCAGATTTTCTAGAATTTCCCGCTAGATTGCAAACGAAATCTCCAGATCTAGCAGGAAAACCGCTAAATTGGAAACACTGGTCACTTGACAGGAAGCGGTAATAAATAATTGTCCCCAAATAAAAAAATGGCCTATCGGTACAAAGAAAACCACCTATTTATCATAGAAAAATTAAGTATAATGTTATAATTAAAAAGAAATATATAAAAACACACATGGATATAGTAAACATATTATACCAAAACGTGGAAGTTATCCGTCCAGTGGTTTTTTAGACTATTAATTGCGAACGAACAAAGAGTTACATTTTTATATATATAGATATATTTCTGAGGTAAATTAATTAATGAAGGTTTATGAGGTAAATACAAGAATGCTCAATACCGAAGTAGAGCAGGGTATACACGTTATTTGTTTTTACATAAGCTGTAATATGTTGCTACACAGTCATGAGCATGTTTCGGTCAGCTAATTACCAGTAACTAGAGATCGCTTCAGGCAATACAGCTTATATGAAAGCAAATTTTGAAAATTTTGCTTTTGTATAAGCTGGAGCGTTCGGAAGAGGCCTTTAGTTACTAGTAACTAGCTGACCGAAACATGCTCATAACTGTGTAGCAACATATTACAGCTTATGTAAAAACAAATAAAGTATATATATATATATATATATATATATATATATATATATATATATATATATATATGGGGAGGAGAGAAACAAATTGTTGTTTCACACTATTATGGATTTTCAGTATGCGGCTAGACTTGGCATATGCATTGAGCTGGTTTGAAGTCTGACCGTTTGGTCAGTAGTCGTGACATCTGAAGCTTACCTCTACTATAACGCTTGTAATGAAGTAAGAAAATTTATAGTATTCATGGCAGATAACAGAGCATGCTAAAACCGACTTTTCGTCAGCATGTTCCAGCAGGTTACATAAACTGACGGAAGGTGTAAAGACATTTAGCCAATAAAATCGCAATAGTTGACAATTAGTAAGCATGATAAAAATATTGTTGGAAATTCAATAATGTTTTGAAAATTGGTTAAAGTCAGCACGAATCTAATCTACTTGGGATATATGCTTTAATATCCTGAAGCGATTATTGAAACAAACAAAGCAGAACTGATAAGCGAACAAAGAAGAGTTGCCGAAATGTAAAGAAAATAACTTCAAGGACATATATGCTTGGAAGTGCACAAATGCCAAGAAAATCCTAACCTAACCCTAAATGAAAAACAACCTTACCCTAATCGAAAAATACACAACCTCAATATGGTTGAAAAAAAAACAGGTAAAAAGAAAAAAGCATGAAAGGAATCCTAGTAAAAAAACAATTGTTTGCTATCAGTTGTTGTACTATATTTTCTTTGTAATAAAAAGTAAATATTCATTCATAAAACTTACCAAACGATGAGTATTTTTTCTTGATTCAGACATTTTTCCTTTTAATTTTCTTAAAGTTTCTTAAAAATTTTTCCATTAATTTTTCATTGTATTAACCAAAATATTTCTTTCATTGAAATTACCAAACGATGTTTTTTGTTTAATTTTTAGCTATTCGCTAGTGTTTTAAACATTGCCCAGCATTTTCGGCCAAAGAATCATGAAGTTTTCATTCAGCACCTTCCGGTAGTTTACATAACCTACTGGAATATGCCAATGATAACCAGCTCGTAATCTACCTTAGTACCATGTTTATGCTTATTTGCATTTGTGCTACTGCCTACCTTGAATGCTGAATTCTTTTTATGAATAGTCATATGTGAAGAAAAAAAAATACATAAAATCCAACAAGATGTAGAAATGATAAAGTTGATATACCAAAATAATACAAATGAAGTCATATGGTGAGATTTTAAATATTTTGTCTTTATTATAAAAAGCAGTAGGGCTCTTTCTCAACGTCAGCAAAACAAAGGTAATGGAAGAAACACAGGCACCAAATGATGAAAACCTAATTGTGGACAATCAAAATGTTGAAAATGTAGAAGATTTCAACTATCTGGGTGCAGTTTTCACAAAATAGATGACACCAAGAAGTAAGAGGGCGTATTGCAATAGCAAAGACAACAAAGATTGCTAACCAATATCTGGAAAGACACATCCATTTCACAACACACAAATAAACGACTCCTGCAAGCATTGGTATTCTCAATAGCAACATACAGTTGGGGCTTGAAGAAGGTCAACAAGAGGAAAATTGCTGCTCTTGAATTATGGTGCTACCATAGACTTCTTTTGTGTAAGCTAGGTGGACAAGCGTACAAACGAATATGTTCTGGAGAAGATTGGACCATGTCGAAGACGGCTGGACATCATCACTTACAGGAAATTGCGATTTTTGGGACATGTGATCAGAACAGACGGCCTAACAAAATATCTGCTTTTTGTTACAACCCCTGACAAAAGAGAACGTGGAAGACCAAAAACAAGAATGTCAGACGATGTAAAGGACATCGAGGACATTAGCATGGCTGTTGCTCAGAATAGTACAGGACGATTGTCAATGGTGATGATTTGTGAAGAGTATCACGGCTGGTCAGTAATGACCATTCCATCAAAGAGAGAGAGAGAGAGATAAAAATACTTCTGTTTTTAATGCCTTCACTTCATAATTTGGCTCACACTATTTGAAATATACCCTGAGGAAGAATTACATTATACGGGCGACTGAAGATCACCTGTGAATTTCTTCAGAAGTATGTCATACAAAAAACAAACCTCTGAAGAAGGTCTCATCGGTTATATGAGCCAATAAAAAACTTTAATAATTCAAATTTTTTTTTTTTTAATAATATTATAGTCAAATATTCAACATTACCCAGGAATATACTAAAACACGTCTTAACAATTGCTAAACCATGAAACTGCAGTAGTTATTCAAAGGCAAACTTTATATATTTTTTGAAGACTGGTCTTACAGAGATGTAAGCATTGTGTAGTATAATAAGGAAAAATAACATGGACGCAGATATCAGATCAAATATTTAATTTGTTGTTCAGGCATATATTGAGGGGGTTCGAGGGGTCATTTCACTTTTATTACACCAGGAATTGTAAGTGTTATGACCGATTGTTAAGAAAAAATAACAAGGATGCAAATATCAGGTTGAATATTATATTTGTGGTAAAATGTAATACATAGATAACCGGATAACTGAGAATACTCTCTCGCGCACTTGCTCTGACTCATTCAGTCACTCACTCTGTCGTCACTATCCTCTCGCTCCGAGTTAGTAGCAGTATTCATAAGGTGTGGAAGAGTTCATTCGTTAGTAGGTCCCCCAAGCCTTTTAGCCTATAAAGGGGTTTCTTATTTCCTTTTAATATTTTTTTGGGTGGAGTGGGGTGGAGATTAATTTTTAAAAACTCAGTAAATTTCCAACGTTCATTTTTGGGCATATGTTGAGGGGACTCGAGGGGCCAATCCACTTCATTCTGTGTGTTGATGGGATCCATTTTTTTTTTTTTTTTTTTTCAAATGGTTGGGTATGTATTACACACACCGTCTCACGGATCCTCTTAATAGTTGTACCCTCCTCTCAATACAACATATTCTTTTGAAAACTTTTTAAAAAGATTTTCTGACTTCGGAGAAATTGTTTTATTGGCAGTTTTTTCAGCCTTACTTCTTTGTGCCTTTTTTTTTTAATTAATTTGTTAAACACGGATCTCACTTTTCTGGTTAACATGGTTACTGCCGATCAGGTTTGGTGTTATGTAATAGACTTGTGAATGCTGCTGTAATGCTCTGTCGGTAGGTGTCCCTTGAGCTTTTTTGAAACTAAAACATCCGCTGGGTCATAAGCTTCATTTCGGTACCTTATTTACCTGGGTGGATTGCCTCTAAGCTGAGATAAACCGCGTCACACACACACACACCCACAGACAGACAGACATTAGGAAAATTTATAAGATAAAGAACTTGAAGCATAAATATTTTTGCCAAAATAACTGTATACATCATTAAATAACCTGAAAAAGGTTGATATACACTAAAACAAACAACAAAATAATATGATGTCAAAACTGATGGTAAATATTTTTTTACTGTTTCAACAAATTATCTACATTTTTTATAATGTAAGTCATTTAAACAAAAGAAGTAGATCTCTACAATATTGATCCACTTTTGTATGAAATATATTGTTGCCTGTTTCGTGTTACCTGAAAAACAGAATTCATTGTCATGATAGGTATAATAAAATGGATAAATCTATTTGGATCACCTTGTACTTACTAATGTGCTCGTGCTGTCAATCTGGTGCTACCCGATCGAGCTGTCTGAATGTATCGGCTTAGTGACTTAAGGGCATCAATGCATTTAACATTGATGTAATTGTGTTTTTTTTTTCTTTTTCCTTTGTAAAATTCAATCATGTTCTGTAAATCCGAAAATAAAAACAACAATTTTATTTCTACAAATCAGCCAAGCCATGAATAAATATGTAAAGATATAAAAAAAAAACTTAAAGTATAAAAACTTTTACCAAAAATAACTGGATTCGGCATTAAATAATCCAATAAGGGTTAATATGCTGTAAAACCAAATCAAACCAAGCAGCATTACCGAAATAACAAAATTCGGCACTAAGTGAAGCAATCTGTGCAGAATTTCGAACTACATCATTTATTTAATACAGTGGGGTAGATTGTTTTCCTTCTGTCAACCAAAAAGAAGATCGGAAGCTACATTGGCTGAAAACTTGTGAGAATAACATTCAACAGTAGTTTAAATGATCTAAATAACAACACTAATAAAAAAAATTCTTCTTCTTCTCCTTCGTTTTCTCTTCTTCTTCTTCTTCTTCTTCTTCTTCTTCTTCTTCTTCTTCTTCTTCTTCTTATTATTATTATTAGTAGTAGTAGTAGTAGTAGTAGTAGTAGTAATATTAGAAGTAGTAGCAGTAGTAATAGTAATTTATCTATTGTTATAAATCTAATAATTATCCACCATTTTCACAATCAACTTGAGTCATTCAAAAAGTTATGTTTCATATATTTCAGTTGTGTATGAACCTATCACCAGGCGAACCAGAACTAATGTCATTGTATGGTAATTGAATTAACAGTCTCTGCCAATATATATATATATATATATATATATATATATATATATATATAATTCTACCGTAAAAGCATGTTTTGATAAAAACTAAGACTTATTATGTAAATATCACATTAGGTCAACAAAATGGCTTCGATTGTGTTAAGATGATGGAATGCAAAACTTGTAGCAGTAGGTAATTTAACAATTTTTAAAATGGCGTTTATCGTGTTTTCTACCTAAACTATTCAAATATAAAGCAACAAACAAAAATAGCTACAACAAAAAGACAAAAATAAATAATTATGATTCCGTTGAAAAATGATGTAATATTAAAGTGTTTAAATGTTTATTTTATTCTGAATATGTAACTTTTTACAGAGGAAACTGAATAATTGACTCTAAGTAGGTAATCTATTTATTATGCAAGAATTCGGTGTAGCAGACATTTAAATTGTACGTTGATGTATTCCTAAGACAAAATAGAATTTAAATGTCTTGTTTTAGTTCACGCACATTGAGATTTTCACTTTCCTAAAAATAATAATAGAACAAATGGAATCCATTGTAAACAATCATTAAGTCTGTCTTTAGTAGTATGTCTATTTAATTTCTTTTTCTTTGGAAAACATAAAGCAAACATATGCACAGTACTATTTTTAGTTAGCTAACAATAATATGATAGAGGTTTTATTATTTTAATAATAATTCAAATTGTAATAATTGAAATTATCCTATCTTTATATATTTGAAGTTTTCATGAAGACTTTTAAGAAAGGAATAAAGGAAAAACAAATAAAATCTTTATTTATTTTGAACTTATTTAACACTAGTGGGAGTGCCCGGCGGTGCCCGTGTAGGTGAAAAAGGGCTGGAACCCATACCGCGAAGGAGGAAAAGAATGTGAAAAAAGGAGTTGGTGATTAACTTTGCCCAAGTAACGAAAGACGAAATAAAAAAAACTAAAAAAAAAAAAAGCTAGAGAGAGATAGAGAGAGAGAGAGAGAGAGAGAGAGAGAGAGAGAGAGAGAGAGAGAGAGAGAGAGGTGGGATAATTAGTCTATTTTGCTAACCATTACGCCATAGCAGATAGTGAAATGAATGAGTTGCTAATTAAGTTAAGAATCACGCAGGCGCAGAAATGAACGTTGCTTTTATAGCTGGCCAGAGGCTAATTAAGTTTCCTACCTTCTGCCAATTTATTTATTGGTTTCCCCACGATATTAGGGAAAACCAGCTACCCCAAAAAAGTGGGGACTCTCGCAGTGTCCAAATAAATAGCAATTGTCTGATATGAAGGGTTCCTCCACATTGATCAAACCTAATTGACTTCAAAATGTCCCAGCCTGGAAAGCCAGGCAGATGCCTTTGCTTCAATTAGTTTCGCTTTATTTATACGAGAAAGACAAACAAACACTCGAAATGAGGGAATTTTTTAAAACTCGATCAAAACAAAAAGATAGAGATAATGTTCATTTGCAAATCCGAGATATTTATGATATAGGAAGTATCAGGAAACTTCTCTCGGAATCTAACTGACACAAAAACCCAATGTAAAAAGCCTTTCGTAGACATACACAAACGCTCATGCCCGTTTTGCCTTTTATATAATAGACTAGCCTGGGTGTCCAGCACCGCCCGGGTGTTTAGAAGTGTGTGTTGAGCAAAAAAAAAAAAAGTGATAGTTGGCAGGCAGGCTCGAACCCATGACGTTAAGGTGGAAGAGAAAATGAAAACAAAACCTGACATCTTACTGCTACAACATAAGTAATTTCGTTGGCGCTAGTTGTACACTGGGTTGTCTGTCATCAGCTTCTTCTGAAATAATTAAAGTTTTGTGGCACCTCGGCTGTGGCAATTGTTATTCCAAGCATATTTAAAAACCCATTCCCAGATTTAGCTTCTCCAAACCTAATTTAATTTCTTTTTATTAGTTTTTATTGTAAGCAACGTAAATATTCTAGAGTTTACTTGTCTATTCAATATCACAGATTTTTAAAAAGCTTTTGATAAATGACCATATGGTGTCTATTAGAGACTTCACACTTTAATATGAAAGATTTAACATGCTTGGAATTTTTTTTTTCTGACGCTGGTTTTGTCTGATCACCACATCCTTTGAAATATTCCATATTTCCTTATATTTTGTTTGGTTTTGGCACAAGTGAAAATATAGATGAAAATCTCACAAGTTTACTAGAGAGCAAACATCGAGAAGTTTGTTTACTTAAAGAAAATATCATTTACATTTAAAATACACAAAACATATGAAATTCTATTTTTTAGGCGATTATGTGTGAGCACATTGAAACGTTATTTTAGAATTTAGAATGAAGGTTCAGTTGTGTATATAAATATAATGTAAATGGTCCCATTTTGGTACATTATAACTTTTTAAGCAGTTAAGTAATTTTTACCACTAATTCTAAGGCAGATCAGCCAAATCATAAAATCACATGTAATTGCTATATTTTTCCTATTGCTACGTATACTTAGGGCTAGTAGTAGGAAAGGAGCGTGATATTTATGACTTTTTACAATACTATATATTAATAGGATAGCATGTGTGTGTATTTACTTTGTGTGTCACGCTTATATCCGAGTGACTGTTTTTAAATTGTTATGGATTCCCATTTCTTATAATAAATAATTTTACCAAGAATTCTTCATAAGTTTTGGTTTTGGTTTCGATTGCAACTGATGGGATTCAAGTCATTTATTTTCTTATAAATAATTTTACCAAGAATTCTACATAAGTTTTGGTTTCAAATTCGATTATAGCTGATAGAACTCCAGTGATCCATTTTTTTTTTAATAAATAATTTTATCAAGAATTCTTCATAAATTTTGGTTTCAGTTTCGATTATAGCTGAAGGAACTCAAGCTGATGCACCTAAGTCATATGGATATATTTTTTATTTTTGAAATCACAACTTTCTAATATATAAAAATCGATAGAACATTAACTCTATAATAATATATACTAAATCTGCAAGAATTAAAATATCATATTTAAGCATACTTTACGACCTGGCTATGCCGGGCGTCCCTGCTGGTTTAGATAAATAATTTTGCAGTTTTAACAAGAGTTACAACAATATCAGAGCATCTCTATTTACGCCATGAATACCAACATCAATATATTACATATGAATGACTCCCCTGTGGAATTTCCACAGGTCCCGCTAGTTGTTATTATTTGCTTCTCGTTTTTTGTGTTTTTTTTACAGCAAAACAAATCACTTTAATAACCCACCAAATTTATATAATTAAAATAAAAGTTAAACATTCATAGAAGGAAGGCACACAATAGTTAACAGAGCCCAACGCCCTCTCCATATTAAATATGGTTCTCTAAATAATAACATTATTATTTAGAAATTCGCTCATAACAATGGGAGGGGGGCGTTGTTAAAATTTTGTTCTTACATCGTTTTCTCATTTTACCTACCAATTGTCGACTATTTTCAACTGTTTATGAAAACTTTCAAGTAGCGTGTTGTACATTAACGACAGACTGATACAATTTGGTTTTATTTTAAAATCAGAATAAACCTTTTGTTGTCTTTCAATTTGCAATACATTACAGGGAAACATTTCAGAAAAAATTTACCTGGAAATTACCCGGGGGTTTATGCAATAATTTGAAAATTCACAAGAAAAAAAAAAACCCAAAGAAATCTCTAATTAAATATTTATAAATATTAAAAGAATCAGAATCAGAAATTTAGAATGGAATCGGTAATTGGATCGGAAGTGGGGAAAAATTTTGGACTCGTCCCATCACTAGTACCTACATACCTAATCCTTTATGGACCCAACATCAAATAGAATTTCCATTTCCATGAATAGTTTCTTATCAAGAACTTCCAATTTGTGGAACACATTTCTACAAGATTGCTTCACTTTGAGTTACAACATTGTCGTCTCCAACTTCACTGCTAATAAATACTTGTCATAAACCGTCGTCATAAGTAATCAAATTGCCATATAATATAGGAATTCATTGTTTTTTAAGCACTGTTGATATATGGGATACAAAATTAAAACTTTAACGGTTTTAAGACCAAAACTAGTACAGACATTTTTATTTAATAAATAAATATATTTATTAAAAAAATTCAACATTTCGAATTATAACAAATTCTTCATAAGGAAAATACAGGTGTTTTTTTTACTTTTATTTATTTATTTTTATGCCACATGGCGGTGATAATTCTTGGGACGTCTTCAGATGTTGCTGAAGTATTGAATGTTCATTACAGTGTGAGCATTAGTCAACACATGTGACGTATGATATATGAATTCACTGTTTTTTAAGCACTGTTGATATATGGCTTTTCCTTATGAAGAATTTGTTATGATTCGAAATATTATAAAAAAATTTCTGCATTAGTTTTGGTCTTAAAACCGTTAAAGTTTTAATTTTGTATTCCATATATCAACAGTGCTTAAAAAACATTTCTATATTATATAACACACTCGTTGACTGACGCTCACACTGTAATGAACATTCAAGACTTCAACATCTGAAGACGTCCCAAGAATTATTACCGCCATGCGACATAAAAAATAAATAATCATAAAAGTAAAAAACACCTAGATTTTTCTGATGAAGAATTTGTTATAATTCTGAAATATTGGATATATTAAATAAATAAATAAATAAATAAATTTATTTATTTAAAAAAAAATTGCATTAGTTTTGGTCTTAAAGTTTGAATTTTGTATTCTGATAATCAAATTATGTTTACTTTATTCATCATTTTTCAATACTTTCATAACATTCTTAATCATTCAACTGAAAATCTATCCATCTCATTAAGCTTTACCCTTCAATGTTTTTAGCCTTAATATTAGGTAACTCATTAGTAGATTAAGAAAATATATTTAAATTACCATGTAATCATTTCTCCCATGACAATATATGTTCTGTTTATATTCCAAAATAGATTAATTTTACTCTGTACGGTCAGCGTTGCTTCAAATCTACACCCATGAGAAAGCATCTGGACTGTAGGCATATGCTCTTCTATACTCGCATCTAAGTCAGATGTTACATTATTAAATTGGTATTGGCAAGTATACACAATTATTGTTGCAGTCATGATAGCTGTTATCACTTTAAAGATATCCATAATTGAGGCATAAATATTATCAATACTGTTCTTTTGTTTATGTAATGTTTAGACTAATAACATTTAGCGTTATTAATATTCTGATTCAGTACAAAAATCACACACGAGAGCATATTTAAGTTTCTCTTCACTGTGGTGTGTTGGAATTTAAAGAATGTATTCATAAAAGAATTGTACAAAAGTTTGTGTGTTTCAAAATAACTGAGAAATGATAAAACCAATTCTTATACACATTCATGAAGTAAATAAACACCCAATAAAATTTCATACATCTGTTTCATTGCCTTACAAAGCAATTTGGTTGGTTATTTTATTTTAAGGCATATCAGCCCCTTTTGGCTTATTTAATGATGAATTCAGCAATTTTGAAAAGAGTTTTATGCTTCAAATAGTTTATACCTTCAAACATTTATTCATAAAGTTTGGCTTGGTTGTTTTGTTTTACAGCGTATAAACGTTTTAATACTGAACGAGTAATTTGCTATTCATTTAATATACAGCCCAGCATGAGGGACATAAATTTTCTTTAACAAAATTATCAAAGCTTTTATGCATTACTATTTGAACATAAGAGTGACAGCATAAAATAACTATTAACCTAACTACAAAGAAATATTCTTCTCTTTGTTAAAATAATACTTCCATAATTCACTTTGATCTGCACCGGCAAAATGTAATTGGCACTGTTATTCTATGTTGTCATTAAAGTAAGATGACACATTAAATAATTATAGCTAGGTTATAGTAAAGTAGTTTATACCCACTTCTTAATAAGTGCTGGTGTAATACATGCTGTGTCGATTTCCATCGTTACTCAACTTCTACTACGAGATGCGTTACAAAAGTAATGCCTCCTATTTTTCTTATTTCAACTCAATGGTTCAGAGCGGATTGGAAATTGCATTGTTATGACTTATGCATTCATGATCTGAAAGTTGCAGATATTGACGGTATAAGATTCTAAGAAAGCAATCCCTGTCATGAACGTGCGTCAGAAGCAGAGATGCGTCATTGAATTCCTCAATGCAGAAAAAAAAAATTGAACCAATTAATGTTCACCAGCGTCTGAGGAACGTTTATGAAGTTGATGCAGTTGATGGCAGCACATTTAGATTAAAAGTTATAGTAAACTAGTTTATACCCATTCCTTAAGCAGTGTTTAACTAACTTTCATTATTATATAGTTGATAATGAAGAAAATATTTTTGAAATTTTGTGGAAAAATACTAACACTTGCATGAGAGAGTAACTACAATTAATCTATTCATGTATTGTTTTTATTGACCTAAAACAGTAAAAATTATAATGTGTAATTATAATGCACCTCATATTGTGTTTATAAAAGTGGTCCATGCTCTCACATCCAGAATCAGGCAGAGGACACATAGTATTATTATATTATGTTCTTATCAGAATATTTCTTTATTTATGAAACGTGCATATCTCTGTCCAAATATCAAGCATAGAAATGGCTTCTGTGATTTTAAAGTAACTTTGACATTTTTCTTTAATGTGGCATTAGCATAATAATATTTTTCGTCTCACATAAATGTTTTCAAAGTAATTCCAAACACTTTTATGGATCGGTAATCCAAAATGCCACAAGTTGAAGCTCTAGGTACTTTATCTATACGGTTCTCTAATGTTCATTTTCACTTGGGCTATAAAACTTGGTTTGCTTGAAAAGCAGATATGGTTACACAGAATTGAAATATGAGCCAATAATGATCAGTAAAGGAAAAGCAGGGAATACCAAGATAAAGCAAGATAATGCAATTATAAGGCAAAATAAAACCAAGTTTTATTACAGCACAATAAATTATTTGGGAAATAGTAAATTCAAATAATGGGTTGTAGTCAACTGTATGGCAAAAAGGCAAGATATATTATTTCACAAGAAAGAGTCAACATAGATGAAAAAACAAGAAGGGCAAAAGATTACCTAAGTTACTTTAACACAATCTTAAATTATAGCATTTTACAGAAGGCTATTAATAATACTAAAAAAAAAACAACAACAAAAAACACGTCTAGACTCCAAAACTATTGATTAGAAATGTACATAGATGGAATGAAGTACATTTGGCATGGTGGATTTATCATAAACGAAAACAAATATTACTACTACTACTACTACTAATACTAATAATAATCTATATTTTTATAAAGTAATAGGGTTCGTGTGTTTCTGTCTGTGTGTACAGCTCTCCATCATCAACGAAATATAAAGGAGGTAAGAGGGTAGATCTCTCCTGGTAGAGAAACATTAGAACCCATTTTAGGATGTTTCTGTTATAGGAGACATAAGAATCTATGCCTAATTTCTTTATATACTAGTCTACAAACCACCCCCATATCGAATGACTTATGCTCATTTGCATATCACATTATATTAAATCTCTTTAACTAATTACCTCGACCTTATTACATATTGGAAATATTCTAATTATTTCAACTGTACTATTTACAAAATCTATTTAACATTTAATTATTTAATATATTTTCATTTAATTTTATATTCGATTTATTTCACTTTACGTATATTATCAAAACAATTCATTGGCGAGCAAAGCTTTATGTTTTGGGATTGTATTGAAAATGTAATGGAAATTTCAATTTCGTTTCGTTTTAATCTTTTATATTTTACTTGCCAATATAATTGAAAGAATACAATTCAACTATCGTAATTTTATATAAATAAACAAAAACAAATATTTTAAAATAAAACTTTATTAAAAAAGAAATAATTTTATTTTTAAATGAAAAAAATCAATTTAGTAAAATAATTGTATTAAACACCCCCAGCCTTGTCAGCAAACCTGTAAACCTATAAAAGTTAACATTTCGAATGTAAACAGTGATTTTTCGATTTTGTTAGCGCTTGCCGCAATTAAAGACAATTAAAACGGAACTAACTTTATTTCCATTCTATTTTTTAAACAACCCCCAAAACATAACGCTCTCTTCCAGTTATAGCCAATGTTTTATTAAGGCCGTTGATATTCGCAGCCGGTCGCATCAGCTGACCGGAAGTGACGTCAGACAAATCTTAAGTAAATTCTTGGCTAGAATTGTAAAAATAATTTGTTTTCTTTTGTAATAGAATTTAACAATTTCTTTCATTTTGAGCTGCTTTTTTCTCCCGTTTATTTTTGTTTTCTACAATTAATAAACCAGTTTACAAGTAAAAAATAAGTTGTTTTAATTTTTAATTACCAACACAGTGGCGAATTTAATTTTTCTCTCTCCCATTTTTTATTTTGAGCGGAGAATTTAACATGTCTTTTCATTTTAATTATTTGTTTTAGTTTTTCATTACTAACACAGCGGAGAATTTGGGGTACTCATGCAGAGAACGGCATGGGCGTGGCTTATCACTTGCTCAGTTGCGAAATATTTTTGTTTTTAGTAAATAATTTGTGTTTTTTGGCAAAGTTTATTTTTAATAAAATTAGCGTATTTACTGATATTTTTGAACCTCGATATTACCATTCTTTCATAACACCGATCACTTTAGTCCTGCCTTCTTACACAGGTTTTCGGGTCGCTGACAACGAATCTGATAATCAACCCCACAGCAAATTTACCGTTTAGATGGTATTAACCCCTGGAGACTGGCTCTACCTGTCGCCATTTTACAGGCTTCGTTGCCCGCCCGCTAGGTGTATCAGAATTTTAGGCGGAATTTTTGACACCCCCAACAAAAAAACTGCGAATAAAATATATAAAACTCGTAATTTCTGTTTTTAAAGTGGGTTGTTTATTTTCCTTATGAAATATACTTCCAAAATAAACTATTACAGTCGTTTAAAACATAATAGAAGTATTATTTTTTATTTTTTAAAAACAATGTTTACAAAATGTCTAAGCGCGTTTCTCCGATGTTACAAGCAGCCATTTTTTTACGTATACAAATACATTGATTTTTACGAGTTCACTTTTTTTTAACTTTAAAAATCGATCTAAATTTTTCTATTAGTTCAATTTTTACGTAATTTTCAGGTTCAATGTGAAATTTTATGCTCTTTTCAATAAAGTGAATATAAATTTCTGGTAAGTTTTTTTTTTATAATTTTGAGATAAATACCGTCGACTCGACAACTTCCGGTTTCGCCGCCGGCCGGCTGCGAATAGCATTTTAGAATAGCCGCAGCCGGCTGCGAATAGTCACTTCGTTTTTTAATTAAATAAAACAGGTCAAAATAAACAGATAAGCGCATTTTCTTTTACATTTTTCTTACAACCATTGTCATTTAACCAACTGCAGGATACCGTTACTTTTGTGGGGTTGTTTTGAAAATGGCACGGAGATTATAATTTCGTTCCAATTTAATCTTTCTGGTCGAGCCTATTTCGAAAGCCTGTCTTATCATAGATTTGAACTACAAATAATTTATTACATTTTGATTATTACTATCTTAAGACTTAAAGCTTATATTTATTTCATTTTTCTATTTATATATTGAATTAGTTATTTCCAGTCTTATTTAAACTTAGCGCTTTCTTTAAACCGGATGAACCTTTTATAAAAAGGTGAGTTTAACGTAAAGAACACGAACAAGGTTTTATTCAACTGAATTTCTTCCAGTTTACTAACAAAATATATAAATTTAAAAGAGATATAATTAATAAAATAAAAAGGTTATGTAATTTAAAAGAAATACACGTACTCACAAAAGCAGAACTTTTTTTACACATTTTTTTCTTTAAAACCATAACAATGAGACTAACAATTACCTAGATCTTAGTAATTATTTGTTTTAATAGAACTGTTTTAATTGTACTGTTTACTTAGTTAACCTAAGTTGGTATTACATTTATTTTACATTTACTTTTTTTTTTTAATTATTACTTTTAGATTGTGACGTTTACACCCGGAAGTAATGAGTCACACGTAGGTCGCTTTTATTCATTCCTTTTGGTCAAGATCAAAGTGTAGTATCTGTTCTTCAGATGCTGCACTTCATTTTCTTGTTCTCTTTCGGTGGAGGAGAAATCCTTCACGACTGAGACAATTTTTATTTTTGTACCTTTTCTCCACGTTAAAAAACGACCCTGGTGTCTAACTCTGTCCCGTGGGGAGGCATAGTAAATAGGTACAATATAATTGTTTATAATTGTACTATTCAGAAATATTATTTATAGTTCGTCCATTTCAGTTAGTATACATTTCCTTTACGCTTAATTAATTTACAATCATTAATATCGTTAAACAATTCCGTTTAAAACCGAAATTATGCCACCCAAACGAAGTAGAAACGAAAGTGAGGAAGAAAGAATGGAAAGATTGGAAGCTAATAGACTAAGAGTTGCTGCAATTCGCTCCAATGAAAACAATTCAGATAGAGAAAGACGTCTAGAACTTAACAGGATACGTCAAAGAGAAAGGAGAGCAAGACTGTCAGATTTGGAAAGAGAAACCCAACGTGAAGCTGACAGAACTAGACATGCTGTAAGGCGGTTAAATTCATCACAAGATGAAATTCAAGAAAGGCAAAGATATGCACTGGAAAGAGAAGCAATATTACGATCGAATGAATTATATGAGGTAAGTAGACGTACACAAGGTGAGTTGAGAGTGGCTCAACGACATCAGAATGAATCGGAAACCCAACGAAGCTTTCGCCTATACCAAGGGCAACAACGAGAGGCTGCATGGAGAGAGAGTATGACTTTGCCCCAGCAATTGACAGAAAACGAGGCAGCTAGACAACGAATGACTGCTTTGAGACACCATGAAATAGAACACTGCAATAGAAAAGGATTGCTCTACAACAAAAATGACTCTCTCACTACAGCTGATATAGGAAAAATGGACAAAGTATGTCAACATTGCTCAGCTGTAAAATTTAAAGGAGAAACCCCTGGTTGTTGTTGTTCTTCTGGCAAAGTTGTGCTTGATAGCTTTCCACCACTGCCTCAGTTGCTTCAAGATTTGCTCTCCGGCAATGGTCCCATCTCTAAAGATTTTCTGCAAAATCTACGCTGTTATAACAATTGTTTTGCAATGACATCATTTGGTCACAAAATTGCGGCAGTACATGGGTGGAATCCTTCTTTTAGAATTCGAGGCCAGGTTTGCCACCAGATTGGGAGTCTTTTACCACCTGAAGATGAAACAGCAAAGTTTATTCAAGTCTACTTCTTGGATAGTCTGGAAGAGGAACTACATAATCGGGGACGTGACAGTAGACTCAATAGAGACATTCTCCAAAGTCTGACTGAATTTTTACATGAGAACAACAGCTTTATTTGTCAGCTGAAAACAACAAAGGAGAGGATTGAAGAAGAACACTTGGTAGAACATAAAGTTGTCATAAGGGAAGACCGAAGGCCGCAAGAAGAGCATCCACGGCGATTCAATGCTCCAACAACAACGTATGAGATTGGAATATTAATGGAGAATGAACCAACAGCTAACCGGGATATTGTCTTGCGTTTTAGAAATGATACATTAAAATGGATCTCCGAACTACATCCCCTCTACGATACTTTAATGTACCCGTTAATGTACCCCTATGGTTCTCCATCTTACAACATCTACATGAAGGCATCCAATGGGCGAAAAGTTACCCAACAGCAATTTTATTCGTACCATTTAATGACTCGGCCTGGAAACTATTTTCTCTGGTACCGAAGGCTATTTCAACAATGGCTGGTGGATGTGTACTGCAAGATTGAAACAGAACGTTTACAGTTCCTGAGGCGTGAGCAACAGACCCTGAGAGCTGACAATTATAGCAACTTGAGAGATTCAATTCTTAGGGAGGATGGGAATCCAGAACAGTTTGGTCAACGAGTTGTACTTCCGGCAACTTATACAGGAGGCCCTCGATACATGTTTGAGCGTCAAAGTGATGCCATGGCATATGTTCGGCGAATGGGCCGAGCCGACCTCTTCATCACGTTCACAACAAATCCAAAGTGGACAGAAATTACAGAAAATTGTCTTCAAGGGCAAGACCCTCAGGATCGTCCAGATATTGTTGCCAGGGTTTTCAGGCAGAAGCTAAAAAAGTTACTTGAATTTATTAAAAAGGGAGGATTTGGCAGGCTGAGGGCTTTCCTGTACAGTATTGAATATCAAAAAAGAGGACTGCCGCATGCACACATCCTCACCTGGCAGGCCCCAGAGGACAAACTTCTACCAGAAAAAATGGATCTCTGCATATCTGCAGAGATCCCTGACAAAGAGGAAGATCCTGATCTTCATGCTAAAGTGATGGCACATATGGTGCATGGACCTTGTGGACCATTTAATCCAAATTGTCCATGTATGATTGACAACAAATGTTCCAAAAAATACCCAAAAGAATTTCTTCAGTGTACCGAGCAAGGCCAAGACTCTTACCCCAAGTACAGGCGAAGAAAACCAGAAGATGGAGGCCAGACTGGTACAATAAGGATGAAGAGAAATGGTCGGTATGTTAATCAAGAAATAACAAACCAGTGGATTGTTCCGTACAACAAGGTCCTCCTTCAGCAGTTCAACGCTCACATTAACGTAGAAATTTGCAGCTCGATCCAAAGCATCAAATATGTCCTCAAATACGTGAATAAAGGATGTGATCAAGCAGTGTTTGAACTACAAAGAACTGATGGAGCAGCTAACCAACAAGGCCAAGTACAAAGTCACATTGTGGATGAGATCCAGCAGTTCCAGAATGCAAGGTATGTCGGCAGTTCAGAGGCGGCCTGGAGGATATTGGAACATCCCATCTATGAACATTTCCCCCCAATTGTACAACTTTCTGTTCATCTTGAAAATGGGCAGCGTGTCATGTTCTCAGCTGATACTGCTCTGGAACGAGCCCAAGGTCCACCACCTGCCACAACTTTGACAGCATTTTTTCAACTCTGCCATGAGGATGACTTTGCAAGGGGTCTCAAATACGCAGAAGTCCCTGAGTTTTACACTTGGAACAAATCGACAAAGAAATGGATGAGAAGAATGCGTGGGGTACAAGTTGAAGGTACTGAAAATGATGATGTATGGAAGGCACCATGCATTGGGAGAATCTACACGATTAGTCCAAAAGCAGGGGAGTGTTATTTCTTACGCCTGTTGCTCAATGAGGTTGCTGGTCCAACTTCATTTCAAAATTTGCGAGCATACAATGGTCAGGTGTTTGAAACATACAGAGCAGCGTGCCTTGCTCGAGGCCTTCTAGAAAATGACCATCACTTGCATCAAGCAGTAGGAGAGGCAAGTGCCACTCAATCACCTTCAAATTTGCGAAGCCTATTTGTGATAATTTTAACAGCCTGTGAGCCAAGAAATCCTCTTGAGATCTGGATGGCTTTTCGTGATGTAATATCTGAAGACATTCTTCACAGATACAGGCAAGAAGTTAACAATCCAGAAGCAGATTTTAATGAGGACATCTACAATAAAACTCTTTGTCTAATTGAAGAAAAAGTTCTCCTTATGTGCGGTCAACCATTGGCAAGCTATGGATTACCTGCACCAACGCAAGGGAGAGATGAAAGACTCGCGAGAGAGTATCAACGTGAAGTTACTTATAATCTTGAAGAACTTTCCCTACAAGCAGAAAATATGCAAGAAAAACTGACCGATTCTCAAAGAGAAGTTTACAATTCATTCATGGCAATGTTGGAAGCACAAGGTGAAATGAACAAAAACATGATGTTTCTTGATGCTCCAGGTGGTACGGGCAAGACTTTTGTAATCAATTTGATCCTTGCAAAGATTAGATCCATGAGAAAGATTGTGCTTGCAACAGCATTCAGTGGCATTGCTGCTACTCTACTACAAGGTGGCCGCACTCTTCACAGCACTTTTAAAGTACCCTTGGATACTCATCGAATGGATCAGCCAGTTTGCAAAATTACTGGTAACTCAGCCTTGGCAAATGTAATTAGAGACACCTCTGCAATCATTGTAGACGAAGCCCCAATGACGCACAAGAGTGCTTATGAAGCAATTGACTGAACATTGCAAGACATCACAGGAAACAAGAATCCCATGGGTGGCATTCCAACCTTATTTTGCGGTGATTTCCGTCAAATCCTCCCAGTGGTTAAAAATGGCACAAGGGCTAACATTGTCAATGCAAGTTTGAAACAATCCTATCTCTGGAGGCACGTTATAGTGAAGAGACTGACTACTAATATGAGAGCCTATATCTCTGATAACACAGCTGCAGCAGACTTCTCAAAATTGCTTCTCCAAATCGGTAATGGTCAGTTTCCTATCACTTCTTCACCTGACACAATTAAGATTCCAACTGCGCTTGGTAAATGTGTCGGTAATCAGAAGCAACTGAAAGACAAAGTGTACCCAGACCTGCAAAACAATGGAAAATCACCGGATTGGCTTGCTGAGAGGGCTATTATTTCGCCATTAAACAGCAATGTGAATCATTTGAACAATTCAATAATGGATGAATTTCCAGGAGACACAAAGCAATACAAGTCAGTTGATTCGGCTACTAATGAATATGAAGCTGTTCACTACCCTGTGGAGTTTTTAAACTCTTTGGAGATATCTGGAATGCCTCCACACATTTTAAATCTCAAAATTGGATCGCCAATCATGATTCTTCGATCCTTGGAACCGCCAAAAACAACAAACGGAACCAGATGTGTTATCACCAGATTGCACACCAATGTACTTGAGGCCACCATTTCCTGTGGTCCCTACAAAGGCGAAACCGTTCTACTGCCAAGGATCCCCTTAGTTCCATCGGACTCAGAACTTCCATTTAAATTCCGGAGACTCCAATTTCCTGTGAAGGTGTGTTTTGCAATGAGCATAAACAAAAGTCAAGGTCAGACATTTAACACCATTGGCGTAGACTTGACATCAGACTGCTTCAGTCACGGTATGTTCTACGTCTCCATCAGCCGGACAGGAAGTTCAGAAAAACTCTACATTCTGGCTCCAAATCAAAGCAGCAGAAATGTAGTTTACCCTGAGGCTCTTCAGTGAAAAGTTCGAGAAATGGATATGAGGAAAAACTGACATGATCTGATTGTGGTAAGTTTTTAGTATTGAATGTGCAAGATAAAATTTAAGCAAGAGTTGAAAATTACTTCAATGAAAAATTTACTATGTAACATCAAGTAACCTTCCTTTTTGATGAAAATGTTTTGTGAAGTTCCTGATTGAATTTCAGTCACTACAAGAGGTAGTTAAAATGTTAATCACCTTATGCAATCGTTGCTCTTACAACATCAACTTACTGGAAAGGTGCCCACAGATTTTGGTACCCGAGTGCGCAACAAATCTCCGTGCGAAGCACGGGTATCTTTGCTAGTAATCTATATAATATTCTGCTTGTTCCTTTCTTAGTCTGTCTACAATTTTTGAAGGCCAAACTGCTTTAAAAAAAAAGGCAACATTTATGAAATTTGACTTTTAAAAGGCTAATCTGGCAACTCTGGGCAAGAATTTGAAAGTGACCTTTTTTATGTAGCCTTGTTTATGAATATCATAATAATAATAATATATGATCATTGTTGTAATGGTGTTAAAAAAGGGACTCGTAGTAATTTCTATGTGCAACACTTCTTCACCAAAGGAATAAGTCAGCGAAACGTGATGTAAAAAAGCGAACATTAAAAAAAACAGGGCAATAAAAAGAATGTTGTCTGCCAAGAGGTGTTGTACTGAAAAAGTAAATTAAATATTGTCTCTTACAATGTAATTTTATTATTTGCATTGAACTATGGAGCACAATATTACTTTCTGAATATCAATACTTATTAATTTATCTCATTTGGATCAGCTCTATATTTAAAATACAATGGGCACTATTTTTATAGAAATGTTAATAGACTCATATTTTCTGTCTGTTATTATTTTTTCGGTCCAATAAACTAATTTCTTGTGCTATCCAGAAAAATATCAACTTAATCAAAACATATTTGTTGATTAAATATATTTCTAATTCCATCGAATTTCAATGGGACCTGCTAGTAATGATAATAAACTACTATAAATCCAATAATCTGCCATATCTCCCCTCCAAAACACATGTATATTGTGGGCACTAGCCTAGGCTGGTATTATGCAAAGTGGTCATGAAAGTAATAGAGATTCGAAAGAAGGGAGAGCACCAACCAGACGTCTACTGGAAGGTTGCAGAGAGTACAAGAATCTTGGGAAGGCTTATTACCACTAAAAATCTGGAGATGGACAATGGTCATTGCCAGTGAGAAATCAATGATAAACAGATGTTGCAATAATGGAAAATGATTCATAATATTATAGAAATAGATGGAAAGTGCTTGAAGTTTTATAAGACTTCTTTTCACACAAACTCTTTAGAACATCACTTGTTATTGCCAATGAACAATAGCGAAGATAACTTGAGCGAAAACTCATAGTAAGCAAATAATAATAATAATAATAATAATAATAATAGTAATAATAATATACACTTTAGTGTTCGAAACTATTAGTAAAAATTTCACCAAATTTGGCATGAAGAAACCAAACATACAAATCTGACATAAAAAGTCCTTAAGTTTAAGAATAATAACTGATTACAGTTCTGAATTTTTCAGATGAAGTATGAATGTTTGTATTATTTAGATTAATCGGACAATCAAATAATTGTTCTCATCTTGAATGTCATCTATACAACGTTTCGGCTGATGTAACCTCCGACCTTCTTCAAGTATAAAAGTTGCCATGTTTTAAAAGGAAAAAGAGGACAGCTCTGCACTCTAAGGTTTCGAACTTTTGGATCTAGTTGGAAGTAAGGTTACACGAATTATAAAGATAATTTAATTATTAGGGTATATTTTTAACTTATTATTTTCAACTTATTATTTAATTATAATAAGTTAAAAATTATACCCCAATGGATGCATATTTTATCTGAATGAGGTGTCTTTTATGTGTGAATTTAGGACCTTCAGTAATGTATACTATATTTCCAAATCTTTTGATTATTGTGTCTAGTTCCTAGAAAGTTTTGTAAGTTTTGTAGAAATGTTTTTTCTTCTTCTGGGCCGTTGTGTTTCTTGGGCACAATAGAGGTTATTGATTTTGTTTGTTTTGCTAACAGTTTTTTGAAGACGGTTCTTTTCTTCCGATGGAACATAGTCTTTGTTGGGCATAATTCTGATGGTGTGTTAGCATTGATCCTATAGATCTGTAAAAACTGTTGTAATGCTATTTCTGGTGCTGCATACTTTTTGGGGGTTTGTTTTAGAATGTTGATGAAGCGTTCAGCTATCCTATAAGATCGTGGATGGTACTGGAGAGTGTTGTGACATGGTGAATTTGGAACGCCTCACAAAACTCCTTGAAATCTGTGAACATAAATTGCAATCCGTTGTCATTTACTAAGCATTAGACAACTCCAAACCAGGCAAATAGTTAATGGAGGAAATTAATAACTACCCCTGTAGTGGGTCTCTTACATCTGAGCACTTCTAGCCATTTTTTGTATCCGTCCACCATAATTAAGTAATACAAATTCTCTAGTGACTCTGTGAAATCTATATGAATTCTAGACCAGGGTTGGTCTATTTTTAGCCATAGTTTAAATGTGATTGGAGTGCCTTTGCCGTCAAAGCACAACCTTCGCATGATTCGACCATGTTTTTGATGTCATCATCCATCTTTGGCCAACATATGTAACAGATATGAGACTCTTCATTCTATTCAGTTCAATGTAACTCAGATGAAAATCTTTTGTTATTCTTTTTTTGTAACGCTTTTGGTATGGCGACACTCTCACTGTACAATAGGACATCATTGCGCATAAAAAACTGTTTTGTACTATCTGGTATTTATTTGCGATTTTTTGTTTTGTAGCACTAATAAATTCTTTTCTTTTTATGCTTCACATTTAATTTCATGTAGCGTGACTGGAAAATTTCTGATAATATTGCACATCAGAATTTTACTTTCACTATCGGTGTGTATGGAAGCAATTAATAGGTCATCGAGAATTTATTCTGTCTCGATACCAACCTTGAAAGTTCATCTATCTGCATGTTCGATCTGCTTGGAAGAGAGGTACTCTAACTTGAAATTGTAATTCAACAAAATAGTGCCCCCCTCACCAGTCTGTTTGCTGTGTAAACAGGTTACCCTTTGAATCAAAGATGATCAATAGAGGTTTATAGTCAGTCTGCAGTAAAAACAATCGTCCGTGTAAGTATTGATTTCTTGAAAAATGACGGGCACTACCTTGACTCCAAGCCTCCAAGCACTAATCTTTCGAATTTGAATAACTCCTTAAGAGTTTTAATACAAAGCAACTTCGAGCTATTTTCCTTGACTGAAGGTATACGTCACTCGGATCGATTTTAGAGAAGATCATTCCTTCGTTTAGCTTAATGAAAAGTTTTTCAGGACTAGAAAGTGGGTAATGGTAGTCTTTAAGTACCGAATCCAAAATCATGCTGAAGTCAGTGCAAACACGAATTTTGTTTGACTTCTTTTCGTTTGACTACTTTTTAATCAATGGGCAGCCGGTATGTCAAAACATAGACGTTAGCGGCTGCCCATTGATTATTCAACTTTTGAAAGGTTGCCGTCTTTTTAAAAGTCTTTCAAGCCCTTATTAATGTTCTATAATGAAACGAACGGTATATTTCTTTGTTTTTTGGGGGGTTTTTTTTTTCTTGAATACCGGCTGTGTATTTTCTTTGAGTTCGAATTTGGCTGACATTTTGGTGCATTTTTCCAGACCGACGGGAAACTTCGGGGAAACTTTCTTTTAATTCTGACTTTAGATTTTTCTTCTCGAATTTCGATTTTTTGACAAAACGTATTCATGGGCAAATTGCACAAATTGAATTGTTGCATAAAATCTATTCCAAAAATGTTTCATATGTTTCTTAACTTTTAATTTCTTTGACAAACTGTTAAATGTAACTTTAGTGATTCACCTTCAATATTTATTGTTGACCCAGTCACCGTTCTGACTGTTTGGCAAAACGTTAACATGCTAGGTTTATTTAATTTCATCCATGTTTGCAAATTTATGAACGATAAGTCTGACCCCGAATCTAATTGAAAATTCACGTTTTTATTTAATATTTTCGCTAGCCCATATTTCCGTATATTTTTTCATCTTTTTCATTTGTTCCAGTGTGTCGTCCCCGCCTTTTAATTTTGTTCTTTGTTTTACAATACAAACTTTTATGTCCAATTGTGTTACAAGTCAAGCAAGATTTGTGCGGTATAAGCAGTCTTTAAATCAATGCAGTGTACTGCATCGATAATATGGACTAGGTGGTGACTTATTTTGATTTTCAATTAATTGTTTTTTTCTGTCTGCGAGGGAAATAATGCTCTTTATTTTATTTTTTTGCAGAAAATATGGTTTAGACTTATTATGTATTTTCGGACATGCATATAATAATGATGTGGAGAAGCACAGAAATAAGCGGCTACGGTTGGCATGTGCTCTCTGTAAAGAAGCACTGGCACTCGAACCTGAAACTCATCCGATATGAAAAATAAGATAAATGCAAATTTAGGTGCTATCGTGGTTCGAGGTGACAGTATAAAAAAAACGTTTATTTGTTCTAGGGAGTGACATTTATCTTGTGTACCTGAGGTTACTGTCAGTTCGGAAGAAGACGAAAAGAAAAATATGACGTCTGGTTGGGGAAGAAGCGAACGAGTGGTGGAAAAGAAAAAGCCTCTTAAATAGAATGCAGAGAGGTAAAAGTTCCGACCTGATTTTGTTCTTCTTTCTCTGCTTTGAGAACAAGCAAGCGTTTCGTTGAACATGAACACAATTTGTACGTCGAATGAATTTACATGACTAAAATAGGGATTAATCCCCCCCTCAAACTATAAGCAATCGTTCAAGCTCTCTCGACTGTTATTATGGCGAAGATAGGAATCAGCAGTAATATGATGAAACTGTTTACCAATGAAGGAAATGCGGCTACGTGATTGAAGAAACTGAGATTGGTAGCGAGATTTCAAAAGGTTGATGATGTGGCAAGCCTGCTCCCATTGTATCTAAAGCCCTCTACTTGGAGATGGCGAAAGTGACGATTAAGTACATTCCAAGAACTGGTAAAGGAATACGAGCTGTCAGTGGACATGACATTAGTTGCATCAATTCACAACATGGCTGACCAATTCCCACATGTGCCACAGCAGTGGTTCAGTGCTCTAAACAAGGATGGGAGACCCGAGCCCCTCATTGTGCAATTCATGTAGCTGAGCTGAACCCAGCACACACCATGACCATTCACAGAAACAATGAAGACCCAGGAGTGCGATATACCACTTATTTCACCAGAAGAGTTTGCCCTATGACGATGAAATCAGCAATTAAGTTGGATATAAGAATGTGCGAAAAGTGGTAGTCCACTGAGAGGAAGGAAAATTACAGGTGAAAAGTGATTGGCAAGCTTGGGGATGGACATTACACACTGTAGTGCGGACCATTTCCTTATTATTGCAGATTGTGGCATGTCGTGAGTTTCAGTATAGAGGTGGTTAGCACAGCAAGACTCAACAAGCATCGTTCATGAACTGGAAGTGATATTTTGTGAATGTGGCCCACTGCAGGGACTACTCATGGATAATGACACAGCTTTCTGTATCCAAGAATTCAGGACATTCACAGATAAATAGGGTATGAACTTCAGATTTCGTTGTGCATATGTCTCAGCCAGAAATGGCATAGCCGAGCGGTGCCACTGTGGAATGAATTGCAGCTAAGATGTGCTGCTGCATACCAGAGGTTGTCTACTGGTACAATGTGAACCCAAAAGACAGCAACTCCTACTTGATCACATCAGCCAATGCCATTCACAGTTATGATTTTCGGGTGAAGGGAATTGATGTTATGCCATCATCAGTAGGTCCTAAGCACAGTCCCTACCAGGTTGGAGACTGCGTTTGGGTGAAGGCACCAGAGAGTTGCTGTATGATGAAATTTGGTCAGGGTCAGGTAACCAAGATAATAAGTCCACAGTCCATCCTGGTGGATGGGGTGTCCCAACACGTGAAGGACCTGCACCCCTGCTACTGTGTCCTCTCATCAGAAGGTTCTGACAGTATAACATTTTCAGAGAACAGATCAGAGACTTTAGTATACGACAATGGCGAAATAGAAGCAGACGATTTTCACAAAACAGAAGTGGAAGCATATGCTCGTAGAGAAGCCCTCAGTTCTGAATATGCCCTACTTCTGTGAAAGAGTACCCGACAAAAACGATCACCACTGGGATGTCGCCTATGTGGTCATGACATCAGGGAAAGGTGTAACAACGGTGTGGAGAACTACATCAATAAGCATCCATGGTTGGCGTGTGTCCTCTGTAGAGAAGCACTGGCACTCGATCCTGAAACCTGTCTGATATGAAAATTAAGATAAATGCAAATTTAGATGCTATCGTGGTTCGAGGTGACAGTATAAAAAGATGTTTATCTCATGCACATGAGGCTGTTGTCAGGACTAAAAGAAAAATACGACGTCTGGTTGGGGGAAGGAGCAAATGAGTGGTGGAAAAGAAAAAAAAAGCTCCTTAAGTACAACACAGAGGGTTAAGACAACTTCCGACCCCTTTTCCTTCTCTCCCTACTTTGAGAACAAGCAAACGTTTTGTCGAACATGAAGACAACGTGTACGTCGAACAAATTTACGTGACTAAAATAGGGATTAAATCCTGAAAAAACTAAAGACAATCTTTCAGTACGGATTCTTCAATGTTCTTTGAATCCTTTTCCAGGCTAATTACTCGTTGGCAGTCTTCGGACAACTTTTGTATCAGATTTGACTTTTTATCACTCTACATCGAATTTCAGAGTGTTTTGCTGATACTAATCCTTGTACGTATATCAGGCATTTGAAATCATTAGCACTTAGTTCAGCGCGTTAACAATCGTCGCAATGTTTGTTAACTATTAATGCAAATGTTAAATAATCCTCATTACATTTCTTGGTTTAATACAAGCATTTTTTTCAGCTTTTTGTTTTCGGGTTGAACAGCTCTGTTAAAAGTTTCACGGTTTCGGAAAAAGTTAAGCCACACGTTTTTTGTGGGAAATATAATCCACGAATTTATTCTGTTCTCTTGATCCCAGTTTTCGAAGCAATGAACAGACCATTTTAGAGTACTTATAATCGACACAATCAATGTTATACATGTCCTCATATCTTCCAAAATACGAGACGAAAGTGTTGTGTTCGTCTGTGACGTAGTTCCCAATTACGTTTTGTGAAAAAGCTATATTACTTTCTGTAATTTAGTTTTTGTTTGCTAAAGTTTGTTTTCTCTTGTTGTTCTATTAAGTTTTTCTTTTTAATCTTTCTTCCATTTTCTGTGGTTGTTCGCTCTGATATTAAACAATTCAGCCTGTCTTTGTTTTTTTGTTTTTTTTCTTTTCTGTTTCTGTTGTTGTTACATCTAATATTTGAACTCTTCTAACCTGTCTTTTTTCGTTTTTTTTTGTTTTTTTTTTGCTGTTGTTGCATTAATTTTTGTTCGTTTTCTGTTTTGCTGCAACTCTGTCTGATGTTTCCACATTTGTTTGAAAGCGGACTTTAAGCCCTCCATTGTTTTTATTCTCTTTTATTAAAAGAGAATAAAAAAAGTGGTATGTAGCTTTCAATGTGTGAAAGAAATAATCTATCGTTTTCTACCTAGCCCTTTTTTCTTATCGCTCAGCACAATGTACGTTTTGAGGTAAAGAAAAATAATCACACCTCTCTCAATTAAAGTTAATCTTTTTTCTCTTTGCAGAAAAAGTTAAAATCAAATTCCTTTTGTCACAACATTTACTTTATTCTTTGAGAGAAAAGCCAGGGGGAAAAACAAATAAAACAAGTTACTTTTTAGTTTAAAAGAAATCAACTTACGAATTTTTCATTTGTACTTTTTATTCCATTATAGATGTTTTTGGTTTGTGAGGTGAAATGAGTGTTGTTGATTCCTAGAACCAATCCTTCAGAATCTTGTAGAGTTCATTACAACTTTCAGAGTTGCTCACTGGTTCTTAAAACGCGTTTAGTCGTCCGGTTCTAACAGTATCGATTCTCTAACTCATTTGTTGCTAGCACAATATAGACAATCTTTCAGTACTCGACGTTGGATTCTTCAATGTTCTTTGAATCCCTTTTCACGCTAATTACTCGTTGGCTGTCTTCGGACAACTTTTGTAGTGTCAGGTTTGGGTTGCTTTAACACTCTACATTGAATTTCAGAGTGTTTTGCTGAAACCAATCCTTGTACGTATATCAGGCATTTGAAATCGTCAACACGTACTTTGGCGCGTTAACAATCGTCGCAATGTTTGTTAACTATTAATGCAAATGTTAAATAGTCCTCATCATCTTTCTTGGTTGCATTCAGTTTAGTATCTTCGTTGCAAGGTCAGTGTCGTTGACGTGGGCACTTTGCAATACTACGTTGTTGTAGGGAAAATTTTGGTGTGACTGCAGTCATGAAGGCAGACCGCTAAGGGTGCCATGTGCGAACTTGAAACCCGACCGACGGGACACAGAAAGGCGACAAATCATCAGGTCCGATCGCGTCTTAATTTGCATGAATAAGACAATATAAGGCCAGCAGTGAAGAGGTCGAAAGTCGAGTTGAGTTCTCGAGAACCGGGATGAACGTGTTAGAGTGGAGAATGTTGCCAAGAATCCAGTCCAGGTTTTTTTTTCTATTAGAGTTATTAGTTCGAATAAATTTGTTGTAGAACACTGAGATATTTTAAATTTGACTTTTCAATGTGGATTCTCGAGTCTTTCTCCAGTTTTTGGAATATTGAAATATTTAAAAGTTTGGTTTTCCCTCATGAGTTCGTGAAACCTCGTCGCCAGTTGTTGTGGCCCTTGAGAGAATCCATAAAAGAAGACGCGAATAACAGGATTCGGTAAAAAAAAATACATTGCACAAGAAAATGAAATACAAAGAAAGGTTGGCGGTACTTTCCGGATGATAAGTTAGATAGTCTGTAGTCTTGTGTTAGATCGCAAAATTTCCCCCACAAGAGTATTAGCCTTGTTTTTCATATAATGGTTAGCAGTGTCTATTATGCGTGAATGGGTAAGTCCCCTTAATAATGAGTTAGATAGCATAATGATTATCGCCAGAAATAGCAATGTTATTAGCACAATCAAGGTCGATGATGGAAAGATTATGCCCTACAATTACCCTTAGAAATTGTGTGAGAGCATGGTCCATTATTCAGTCGATTATGCAATTGAAAAGTGTGGGGGAGTTGTATATCTCTGTTTGACTCTGGATTAAACCGTGAGGAATTTTTAGTTTTCCCTATAGCAAAGAACATTAGTACGTGTCGAAAAGTAAAATAATCGCTGTTCGGTAAAAAGAAAATATAATTGCAAAACAGTAAAAGAAAAATACTGTTTGACCAGAAAACTTTGAAAAGTTTTAAATTCACTTATAAAAAATAAAGTAATTACGAGGGGGCGTTCCAAAAGTAATGTCCCTATTTTTTTATTCTGGCAGAATGGATATGAGGGGATCGCAAATTGCATTATTATGGTGACTGAACATATGCATTCATGATTTGAAAGTTTAATCTCTTTTGTAAATATTGACTGTGTGAGCAACCCCTGTCATAGACGTGTGTCTGGAGTGGAGATATTTGAATTCCTGGCAAAAATGCAGTGAGAATAGTGGCGACTATGTAGAAAAATAAATTGTGGAGCACAAAACGTCGATTGTTTTAATAGTACCACTTCCGTCTTCGTAGCTCTTCAAACTTTTGAGTTAAAAATAGATAAACAAATAAGAATATTTGTAAACTGATTATTTTCAAACAAATATGTTTATTTATTTTTATGAAATTTTCAAATATTTTTCGAATAAATATGTTTATTTACATAATAAAAAATATGTTTATTCTCGGACGCATTTTCACAGAAATAATGAATAGATATTTGAAAAAAAAATACATAAAAATATTAATTTGGAAAAGAAAACAGTTTACGAATATCTTGATTTATTATATTTAAAAACAATATTTTTTTCTCAAGACATTGCTTGGAAATGAAATGAAACAAACAAGAAATCATGGAACATAATTAGTTAGGATCACGAACTTTACTAACACCGATTATTTCCAAGTGCTATAACCATATTTTTGGAAAAATCAGTTGTAAAAGTGATATTTTCCTGAAGGTTGAAGGTTCAATTCTCAATGTGCGGAACTGAAAAATACAACTATGAATTATTTACGACCTCTATCCAATCATGGCTGACGGAACGAGAACATGCTATCCTCTTTAAGTAAAGAAAGTGTTCCATTAAAAATTCCGTCCAAATTCCTGAGTTCGACTAGATTCACCTGAAGAAACATTGTGAAAATGACACTCAAGGTAAGAACATAATCTTACAAGGGTTTTGGAGATAGACCCCTGTAACATGATCGTCTTGAGGGAGCGAACTGCTCCCCATTGGGGAGGTTGAGACCCCTCTTGGACTTGAGGAAGACCAGGCAATAGGCTAAGATTGTCTAATTGAATCCCGGACAACAGCGGGTGTCAAAAATACTTGAAATAAAACAGATATATTTTATTGTTAAAACCAGACATGTGTTTTGTTTTTGGAGAATGAAGAGACCGGAAATGTCAGAACAATGTGGAGATGAAGCCAGGCCTATCGTGGCCTCGAGGACACCTGTTTTAGACAAGGGTTCCCTGAATGACAGAGGTTGATCTCTTAGAGTCGTGTGAAAGTGATTTCATTTTGGCCCCAGATTTTCGAAACTATGGACAATTTGGGGAAGTGCACACACGCAAATGTATCTGGGGTTTCCCCAGATACGTGGCTGGCTTTGATTGGCTCAGCAGATCGCCAGATCCCAACCCGTGACCTTAGTATAAAAAGCCAATATCCGCTCGGAATTGACAGATTTGCACCAAATCTCAAGAGAATAACACCCGCTCCAAGGTCACACCCCTCTCTATCATCCTGACCAGCCATCCAGTGATAAAGAAGAGAGATTTGTGAACCCTAAAATGTTTTGGTGACTAAACGATGTACATATGTAAAAAAGATCTGTAACTTTTGTGAAATTAACTTTTAGTAGTTAGAAAACCCTGATTTTGTCTGTCTTGTCTTTCCGGTGCACATGCAAAGCTTTGCTTTTTGCTTTTAAGCAGAATTTGACACCAACACGCTAAGAATTCATGTGGAGATCTCCCGGTAGACTTGCCATCACGAGCCACAGTTTCCAAAGAATTTAGAGGTCAGTTCTTGACCTGAGCACAGGAGTCCTGCCACACCCCATAAACACATATATTCTGAAACTATATTAACCAGAATATGTAGATAGGTATATTTCAGTTTGAACAACAATCATTTAATTATATTGTGAGATCTGCATTCGCACTAGATGTCCATAGAATGGGAATATTTTTAAGCACAAGAGCAATATACAACAGATGAAGGATACAACCCTGGACTTTTCAAGATCTTATTAGCTTTTATAATAATGCGCTAAACTAATTTCATATTTGTACGTGTATTAATACCCTCCACTCATTAAAAAAAAGATGGGATCGTCTAAGATATGACGTAAAAAAGTGATTTTAAAAATTTCATTTCACGTGCCGTTGTGTCGAACGTGAACCTTGAACTAAATACGCTTTCTTTGTTTTTGGATCAAAATGTAGTATGTGTTCTATTCTAAGATGATACAATAATATCGTGAAGTCGACGGAATTTACAACTATAGAATTCCTACGATTCCTACCAGTATGCATATATTGATAAAGTAAGTGGATGTTTGTTTTTACATTTCTGTAAAATTATTTGCACCTATTTTATTATGAAGTTCTTTACGTTTATTCCAATTTTCTTTTTCTATAATAGGTTTTCTCCTGAATTTCTTTTAGGAGATTTCGTCAGATATCTAAAAATACAAATAACTCGCTATAAGCAAATTACGAATCTGTTTATTTTTTGTTTTATTTTAATCGCTTTTTTATACCTCTCATTCGAACATTTCACCTGTGCTGCACTTCTTGACTTAACCTAACAGCCTATTGGGAGCCAAAGCATCAAGAAACACAAAGCAATGTTATTTTCCTTACTTTTGGAAGCGGCCATTTTAATCGAAAACAAATTATTGGTTCCAGTTAAGCATACGTATTTGTGGTTTTTGGCACCAGAGCAATACTGATATTTACATCTTTCACGATTTTCTTGGCTGACCAAACCGACCATACATGTTCTTTACTCAACACCCACTGGCCGATTCCATATAAAAAAAAAACCCTCTAATATAATTTTATCTTGAGTGTTTTTCGTGCTGCTTGTCTTCACTATCTTGTTGAAGGTCAAAATATTTCTATTGATTATGAATTTGAGTTTTTTGTTTATTCATTTGCATTCTTTGGTGGCGCCTATCTCAGACTGAAGAGAGTGTCATTCAAACATCAATATAGTTGCGTCAAAGTATCATGTTTATTGGTTACTGACTGGTTCTCACTTTAGTGTTGGTGCTTTGCTATATGAATATTTACTGGAAAATACATCAATTCATAGTTGTTTCGTATTCTTTTTTACATATTTTGTTTACTTAATTGAGGAGTGAATGAGAGGAAAATAGGACAATATATAAACAAATGAGGCATTATCAATCGGAGTGACATATAAAGTGTAGTGTTTAATATAGAAAGACACTATGCGGCAAACAATAGCCAGAAAATAGAGAAGCAATTTATTATATATATATATATATATATATATATATATATATATATATATATATATATATATTGGAAGTTTTTTAACCTTTAAAACTATATTTTAAAAAAATCCAAGTCCTTATTGGAAAACTCGTTTGTTTGTAAGTCAATTAATCTCTTGCAATTACCGTAATCATTTTCTTCCAAGAATTCGTTCTAATCTTAGTATCATTTTACGGATTATCAGTTGTTTACCATGAACAACTGTTTTGGGGATTTAAAAACAAAACAGAATTTTATATCATAGCACCTTAACAGTGTTGATTAAACTCCGCCTCACCCGAAAAACAAGAACAAAAACGTTTCGGATATCGGATCTATGTTTTTTTGCACCAGATTAATTATTTTGCTGACCAATTCATGCTGATTAAAAAAAACCTGTCTTCCTTATCTGTGTCGTTCATCGTTGTCCAAGAAAAAAATTGTTATTTACAAAGCTACTGAATATTATCGTATTTGTTACGTTATGTTTCCATCAACAAACAGCATAAATCAAATGTCTTTAATGTATAGGTGTTTATGGCGTTTTTTTTTATTCACTGTATCATTGCTATTTCACTTAAATGCCGTCTAGTAGTGATCGATTACCTCGTCTGTTTATCTAGACGAATAAATTTTTCATTCATGAAAGAAACAGAAAAACTTTAGCTGAGTTTCTTCAAGGTTTTATTGGAGAGAATGTACTAAAAAAGTAAAAGACTCCATAACTAAAATTATTTCCTTCTTAATTTAGTTTACTAACTTGAGAATTGAGAGACGCAGACAACAGAGGCATCGAGGCATTTTTCCATTTACATTATTTCACATATATTTCTTTGCAGAACTTCCCAGAAAGAACTGATTTGTAAACCTTTTTTTCTCTCGCTCTAACACATGACTCAGCTGTCATATCCTGATATCATTCGACTATGTTTTGTCTACGGCGTTTGATCTCTGTTGCCCGCTTTAACTTCACATCACCGGTCTCTAGGTAAAATTCTATTTGCAGCTCGATTATCCTGACATGTACAGGGTGGAAGAATAAAATTGTCGCACTAGAAACGACGACATAATTCCTTTTCCATTTGATGAAAACTGGTTTTCTATTTTTGTTGCAGACCATCTACTAGTTGGTCAATTGTGTACAACTCCCAAGAGGGCTAGGAGCCTTCCATGATGCCTGAAAGTGACACAATATTCAACGAGCGAGATTAGAGATGAGCCGCTGTACAACTCATGCTCTTTACCGATCCAACTTATGACAACAGAATCATTGCCAACATTCTCAAAATAAAAATCCAGACAGTTCAACGCTTCAGGGCTCAGCTCAACTCATTATGACCTTTTGGAGGTGGCGGAGCGTGTAGAGGATACATATGCATGTCATCGACTCCGACATAAAAATGAGACAACATAGGACCGATTTACATAGATACAAACCATACATTTATAATGAACAATGGAAGAGCATGTGTGTGTGTACACGTGTGATTACATATAGTTATTAAATGTTCTGAGATAATTCAGTTGTCCATTGCAGTCCATTAATTTTTATGGTGAAATTAAGTTGTGCAAATATTCGAGGTAAGCCTATGTGTACAGGTAGAAAATTATTCTTTGTATTTTTTGGAGCGACACATATTGCATGTATTCATTGTCATGTTGAGGTGAAAAGAGGGAGAGAAAAAGGAAGGACAAAAGAAACATGAGAAAAAGGTCAAAAGGAAGTGAGCTAAATGCCTTGTCGTGTCAGAATGTCAAATCAGCAGGGTAATGTAATTTGTGTGCTATAAGCAGAAACCCAAGGCCGAGAACACTGCCAGGAAGACCTCAACCAAGGAGTTCATTGAAAAGGTCCAGGCAGTCATAGATGAAATTCTCCAACGGCTTATTTGGCAAATTGGCAGAGATTTCGGCGTCTCACACACAACTGTGAATGCATGTGTTAAGGAGGATTTGAAGTGTAGGTCCTACATGTGACAGACAAGCCAGATCTTGATTGAGAAGACAAAGAAAGGCTAATCAAGTCCATCAGCTTGCTCAACAAACTGAAGCATACCAAGAAGCCAAACATGCTCTGGTTCTTTTCAGATGAAAAGAACTTCTGTCAGGACCAGGTGCACAACAGCCAGAACCATCGCCAGATTGCCACAAATAACAGGGACGTGCCTAGAGTGATGAAAACAAAGTTTCCATCCACAGTTATGATCTTTGGTGTAGTTTCAAGTGAGGGTCACATCATGCTACCTCACATCTTCGTACTTGGCTTGAAAGTCAACACCAAAGTGTACCTGGATGTGCTGGAGTGTGGTAATCCTCTTGTGCAATTATGTGGCCACTGACAGAACCTAGGTGTAGCAGCAAGACTTGGCGCTGGCCCACAAGTGCAAAGAGACCCAGACTTGGCTTCAGAAGGAGTGCTATGATTTTGTACCCATCTCTCACTGGCCCCCTCTTCCCTCGACCTAAACACGCTGGACTACTTCATTGAGAACATCACCAACATAACCTCCCACACTACTAAATCCAACCTGATCACCGTCATCTGCCTAATAAAACACATGTTAAATGTACAGATATTTTCTCAAACGTAAAAACTCATTTTTGGGGGTGGAGGTGATCTGTAGATTTTAGTTTTATTGGCAGTTGAAAATCAATAAATATTTATTATTTTATTATTACTACCAAAGATTTGGTGGAAGATTTTATTTTAAACAAAATCAAATAAAAAAGTTAATTAAATGAATCGTTTTGCCATCAGAATATAGGCTCAAATTTTTCTGATTTCGATACTGATTCTGATACTCCGAAGTGTTCCGATTTTTTTAAATTCTGATTAATCGTCCCAACACACACACACACACACACACACACACACACACACACACACACACACACACACACACACACACACATATATATGCATATATATACATGAAAATAATTATCAATGTTTATAATTAAAGTCTCTTTAAGATTATTCGTGTCCAGCTTTGTCTAGAAAAAAAAGCAGTTAACTAGCGAATATGCATTCTTAACGACTTGGGGTCATTAGAACAATTTCTTACTGCTTTAATGTTATACCCACATTTGGCATTTATAAGTATTTAAGTTTCCTTAATTCTGGTGTTGATTAATAATTGCCCAGGGATAACATCCAAGCAACTTGTATCAAAGATGACTTTGTAAATGGATTCGAATCCCTCAACCAGCAGTAATTGTCACTTCCTATAGCATGAAACACTAGTTTCTGTAAGTATAAAAATAATTAATATTTATAAAAACAAAGATACAGCCATGGCAAAAATTATGGAGCACCTATAAAAAATTGAGATAATAATTTAATCCTATGCATTTAAATGTTAAGAATCGTACAGTTTCGGTTTTCCTACATAAAGTAAATTTCACTGTTTATAAGAATTTTTTGAGACTGGAGATATTCATAATCATATCCTATTTCTAAAAGAAGGGAGATATAACATATGAGAAAAATTTGGAATCAAGTTTTCCCTTTGCTGATGTGGTTAGAAGCTAAGAAAAAACCGTGGGTGCTCAGCGAGTGAGTTCAGGCCAAGAAAAGGAAGAACAAAGATGGCGGCCAGCATTTTATTACGTGCGTTCTCGCATAATCTCGTGTGTGCGTGAAGCTGGAAACTACAAAACGAGCTTCATTTCTCGGTGCTGGGTGATTCCAGATCGGGCAGGAGAGTAGGCGCAACGGGAGTGGAGATACTTTCTGAAATTATAATCCTTTTTTATTTGCTTGAGGTGACCCCTCTCCCCCATTACGGTTCAAGCTATTTCGACGATGGCCAACGCAGGCTTAAGCAACATGATTAAGCCTTTTAATGGCGATGGTAATGTGGTGGCATGCCTTAAAAAAGTGGATCTTGTGGCAAGGATTCAAAAGTTGGGCGATGTGGCTGCAGTAATACCACTGTTTCTAGAAGAGGACATGCTGGCCCTCTATTTGGAGCTCAGCAAGCGAGAACAGGGTGACGCGGACGCCATCAAGGGTCGACTGATCGAAGCTTTTGCAGAGAGGCCTTTTGAGGCCTTTAATAAGTTAAAGGAGAAGAGGTGGACTGGTTAATCTGTTGATGTCTACGCGAACGAGATAAGGAGATTGGTTGAATTGTCGGGCATCAGGGGACATGCCACGAGTCATGTTGTCAAAATGACATTCATTATCGGATTCCTGGAAGAAATATCGAAACGTTTGCAGCAGGTCCAGGGAGTGGAGACGATGGATGTGAGTGAACTGCTCAAAACTGCAAAGATCTTGGTGAGCACCCAGCCCACGGAGTCTCGAGGGACAACAGCAATGGTACAGCAGGATGTGGACAGGAGTCTGCCGAACCCGAGGGTGGCATGCTTTGAATGTGGGGGACCACACATGAGAAGAGACTGCAGGAAGTTCTTGCAACGGACATTGTGTTATGAATGCAATTGGAGAGGCCATTTAGCGGTGAAATGCACGAGTTTGGGAAACTGGCAAGGGGAAGCCGATGCGCCAGCGGCCACCCCGATTCAGAAATAGTGACGCACTCACAGCAGATGCCCAAGCAGAAGATCGTGGTGGAAGGACGGGGAGTTATGGCCCTGATCGACACTGGCTGTACCACTACCATGGTGCACACGACCCTGGTCGGAAGATGGAAAGGGAAGGGTGAAGTAGTGGCATTCGATGGGTCGTGAGTGAAGTGTCGAGGGAGGAAGACCTATTGATATTGCTGAACACCGGATGAGGGTCCATGCAATTGTCACCGATCATCTGGTGCCTGGCGTCCAAACCATCAAAGGAATGGATGTTATATGCCGACTTGGAGGCGTTACCATCACATGCAACAACGTGAGGTTTGGATTAGCTGAGTGCGCAGTGACAGAGCAAGCTCCCGGAGGGACCAACAAGGCCGGAGAGGAAAGAAAAATGTCGATCAAGGATCAGGACTTCCGAGCCAAATTCGACGGAGAGCAGTGGACGGTAGAGTGGGCATGGAAACATCAAGCACCATCGCTGACAAACAGGGTGGCGTGCTACACTAATTCACTTAGAGAAGGGTCGAGAAAGGAGTTTGAACAAGAAGTGGACCGATGGATTGAGAAGGGTACACTGCTGCCTTGGATGGATGATGTTGAGTCGGGCATTTTGCCGTTGATGGCCGTTCTGCAACCAACTAAAGGGAAAGTAAGACTGGTCCTGGATTTCCGAGAGCTGAACCAACATACTGGAGGCGACACCATAGATGTGTGCAGTGAGACCATTAGAAAATGGAGGCAGATGAATGGGGCGTCTTTGTTGGTAGATCTAAAATCTGCCTATTTGCAACTCCACATCGCCAAGAAGCTCTGGAAATACCAGTTAGTCAGGTACAAAGGCAAAACCTACTGCCTTATGCGAGTGAGATTCGGGTTGAATTCGGCACCCAAGATCATGTCAGCTATCCTCGGGAAGATTCTGGAGACAATGGGAAAAGGAGATGGGGCAGTGAGTTCATACATAAACGACATTCTTGTGAATGAGACTCTGGTAACTGCCAAGGAGGTGGTGGCTCATTTGAAGAGGTTTGGGTTGGTCGCCAAAGCGCCTGAAAAATTAGACGGAGGGGTTGCTTTGGGGCTAAGACTGAAACGAGGTGCATCGGCGAGCCTAGAGTTTTGCAGGGGGAACGAGATCCAGCAACTGAAGCAAGAGCTCAACAGACGGGAACATTTTTCCATATGCGGGAAGTTGATCGGACATTACCCCATTGCTAGCTGGCTTAGACCAGCATGCAGCTACTTAAAGAGGCATACCGAAGGAAGAGGATGGGATGATAAAGTGGGAGGAAGAACAGTCGCTATGATGGAAGAGCTCCTGAAAGAAGCAGAACAGCAAGACCCAGTCCGGGGAACCTGGAACGTACCGCGAACATTGGATGGAGTTGTGTGGTGTGATGCAAGCAGCATTGCAACAGGGGTCGTTTTGGAAGTTGGAGGAGTGGTTGCAGAAGATGCGGCCTGGTTAAGGAAGAAGATTGATGTCAGCCACATCAATGTAGCGGAATTAGATGCGATAATTAAAGGGGTCAATCTGGCCTTGAAATGGGGACTGTGTGACATCTGCATCAAAACAGACCCTGCCACGGTGTTTGCTTGACTAAAGTCCCTCATTTCAAGCAAAAAAAGGATAAGAACGAAAGGGGCAGCAGAGATGTTAGTGAAGCGCAGGCTTGGGATGCTAGCTGAGCTGATGCAGGAGTTTTGTTTGAAGCTTCGCGTAGATATGGTGGCTTCTGGCTTCTGAGAAGAACCGAGCAGATGCTCTCATGAGAGTGAAGAAGAGTTGGCTTTTGCCAAAGAAAGATGTTGCTGCATCGGATCTAGATGATGTTGGTGTGCAAGAGCTGCACAATCTGCACCATATGGGGGTAGAGAGAACGTGATACTTGATGAAAAATGTCGATCCGAGTGTCACCAAGGAGCAAGTGAGGCAAGTGGTCAGGACATGCCACAGATGTCAGTCGATTGATTCGGCTCCAAGCATGCATGAAGCTGGTCAATTGAGGGTGAGTGGGACCTGGGAGAGACTGGCATGCGATATCACCCATTACAGGGGTGGACTTTACCTGACCATGATTGACTACGGGCCGGGGCGATTTGCCCTATGGAAGAAGCTATTTACAATCCTCGATGACGTGTTTTTGGAGCGAGGTCCTGTGGAAGAGTTGTTAACCAACAACGAGACCACATTCAATTCAGTAGCAGTGACGGAAGTAATGAATAAATGGAATATCCAACAATTTTTCAGAGCTGCCTACAGACCCAGTGGCAACGGGATCGTGGAGAGAAACCACCATACCATAAAGGCAGTTACGGAAAGAGGAGGCACCTCACCTGAGCAAGCCATCTACTGGTATAATATGTCGCCTAGATTGGGACAAGTGCCAGAGATGGTTCCGCAACTGTCAACGTTTGCATATTCCTGGAGACATCCCAGAGTTGAGCCAACAAGCAGAGAGGCAGAGGCCACAGGGACCCTTAAACTCGGGGACGAGGTATGGGTGAAGCCACCGGGGGCACGCTGCACCACACAATCGAATAGAGGCTGCGTGACTGGGAAGAACACTAGAAACAACATTGTGTTGGACGGAGTACCGAGGCATATTCTCGACATCAGACTAGTGGAAGACGAAGCAATGGAAGGGAATGTGCAGCAACAGGAGAAGGACGAGACACCTCAGAGGCCAAGTAGAGAGAGGCGACCGCTACAGTGGATGAGAGACTACGAAATATGATCTTGAGATCAGGGAGGCATGTGGTTAGAAGCTAAGAAAAAACAAGTCTTACCATGGGTGCTCAGCAAGTGAGTTCAGGCCGAGAAAAGGAAGAACAAAGATGGCGGCCAGCATTTTATTATGTGCGTTCTCGCATAATCTCGTGTGCGCGTGAAGCTGGAAACTACAAAACGAGCTTCATTTCTGGGTGCTGGGTGATTCCAGATCGAGCAGGAGAGGAGATACTTTCTGAAATTATAATCCTTTTTTGTGTGTTTGAGCTAACCCCCTCCCCCCCTGAAGGTTCAGCTGATATTTTAGATCATTTGAAACGAAACAAGTTTTAGTCTCCCTTCCATCAAAGCCAGAGGTTTGGGGAATATATACGTCGTGTTTTTGTGATTTTCTTTTGTGTGATAATCGTATTTCGGTATGAGTTACATACCAATTGTAAACATATGACAATGCTCACTTGGAACCATAGATATTTCGCATCTCTATCCACTGCGCCATGGGCTCCGAAGGGAAATCAAGGTTGGATTTTTTGTCTTATAAATCCTCATTTGTATTTGTTCTTCAATTGTCGGGTTCATACCGATTGGTATATTATTGAATTAAGTTGGGAAAAAAAAGAATTCAAAATTAATTCAATAATATGGTTTTGTTCTTGTTTTTTTTTTAAGGGAGATGATGTTTGATTAACAAAGCTAAAGAGCTATGATTCAATATACTGTTTTGTTTTTAAATGTCTGAAATAGTGTATCATGGTAAACAACTGATGAGCCCTGAAATAACTAGTGTAGCTTCTTCAAATCAAATTAATACAGTCATCATATCGTATGAATCCGAACATTCTAGTGTTGGTATTGACTTTCACAATATTGTTCGAGTTAGAATTTTTTTCTAGAAAGGTATTGGGGATTACAAAAGAGACCACATAATGGTTGCCAACATCTTATATATATATATATATATATATATATATATATATATATATGTACACTGCTGATCAAAGATTTAAGACCACTTAAAAATGTTTAAAAAGAAACCTTTCTTTGAGGATAGATTTTAAACTCTTCCGACTTAAGGTTACTAATACTACAATCTAAAAAGTTAGGGAAACATAAAACTACATTCCAAAAATTTTATTTAAAAATTTGCATTTATATTAAATTAGGCTTTTTACACATGATCAAAATTATAATACCAATGGTATAAATTGTTAGATTTATGGTAATTCTAATGTTTATAGTTCAGTTAGAGATTAGCAATCACTGTGTAAAGGTGTTACCATGCCGTTTAGCAAGAAAACTAACCGAAGTTGAGCGCTGTCGAATTCTAGAGTTCCATAAGCAAGGTTTGTCACACCGAACGATAGCAGCTAAGGTAAATCGCAGTAAAATTGTTATTTACAACTTTCAAATAACACTGAGAATTATGAAAAAGCAAAATACTTTGGTACCCCCCCCCCCCCCAAAAAAAAAAATTTCTCCTGTATTGAGTAGGAGAATCAGACGGGTTCTTATGAATGACAGAGGACTTTCTTCTAGTCAAATTACGACGGTTACAGATGCTGATTGCAGTCCAATAACCATCAGACGACACTTACAACAAAAAGGCATGGTAAATAAAAGTGTAAAAAAATTCCTCCATTGCTTCCACGTCACAAAGTGGACCACTTAAGATTTGGTCGTAAATACCAAATCTGGGATGTTGAGAAGCGAAAGAAAGTCCTGTTTTCTGATAAGAAAAAATTCAATTTAGATGGTTCTAATGGCTTCTAGTGATATTGGCATGACAAAAACATGCCTCTTGAAATTTTTTCCACACGTCATAGTGGTGAAGGGTCCGTAATGGTATGGGGTGCCTTTTCTTACAGAGGGACGATGGAGCTCCAGGTGGTGCAGGGTCGTCAGACAGCAACTGGTTATGTTACCATGCTACAAAAAGCATCTTTGATGATGGAGGGTCATCGTTTATGTGGGGATGAATGGTTATTCCAATGGGATAATGTTGAAATCCACACGGCAAGACGGACCTTGAGCTTTCTAGAAGAAAATGGAGTCCATCTCTTGGGACATCCTGCATGCTTACCAGACTTGAACCCAATTGAAAATGTTTGGGGATGAATGACAAGAGAGGTTTATCGAAATGGCAAACAATATTCAACAAAAAATGAACTTCGTGAAGCCATCTTCAGAAACTGGAGCAGGATCCACCACACCGTAATGGAAACCCTTATTTCTAGCATGCTCCAAAGAATTTTTGAAGTCATCAAAAGCAGTAAAGGTAGAACTCATTATTAAGTTATATTGTTGAATGTTTTCATACACTTTTCATACACTTTTTGTACAATTTAATAGAATTTATGTCTCTGGTCTTATAATTTTGATCATGTGTAAAAAGCCTAATTTAATAAAAATGTAAATTTTAAAAATAAATCTTTGAAATGTAGTGTTTTGTTTCCATAACCTTTTAGATTGTAGTATTGGTAACCTTGTCGGAAGAATTTAAAATCTACCCTTAAAAAAAAGTGTTTTTTAAAAAGATTTTTAAATTTTTGATCAGGAGTGTATATATATATATATATATATATATATATATACTCCTATAAATTCGTTTTTCTTTGGTGGGTATTGATATTCATATTAAAAACCCTCTTTTCTATTTATGTAAAAAGAAAATACAATTTTCTTATATATGGGTTGTGGAATTGCATCTAGCTAATATCTAGCTAATTTGCATATTCTTTTAAACATTCTTTTGAATTAATTCCCTATTAATTGCTTCTCTATTAATGGTTTACTTATAGGATGGTCCTCTTTAGTTAACTATTACGTGTAATTATATTCATGCAGATATTCTACATGATTTATACTTGCATAATATTTGTGTAAAAAGTTTATAGTAAACACAAAATTGTTTCCATATATATTTATGTATACGTATATATTTTTGTTAAACAAATTTTGCCTACCAAACTCCTCCTAGAGCTTCTGGTCTACAGACATGAAACTTAATATATTAGGTATTTGAATCCATGCAAAACTTTATATTTGGGTTCTAGCCCGGAAAAATCGGTGCAAAAGTGTGAAAATTAAAAAAAAAATGAAATTTGCCAGGTAAAGGTCGAATGCTGCCATTACGAATGCAGAACGTAGTAACTATTGCTTCATGCTTTAATTTTTAGCCTTACAATGAACATGTTTTCATAGCCCAGTCATTGCGGCAGAGGCAAAATAAGTCGTGAGTTGAACGTTTTGGTTTCGATTCTTGGTGGTGGCGCATGAGTCTTTTTTTTTTAAGACTTTTTAAATCATTACTATATATTGCATCCAATCTATCTATCTATCTATCTATATATCTATAAAAGTGAGAATGTCTGTCTGTCTTTTCTCTATGGTAGTTAAGGAAGACCATTATACAGAAAGGCATTACTTTACATATTCACACTTTTTAATATATACATATGCACATAACCTTATGAACAGTACATAGGGCCCGCGCAAAGCCGGGCGGAACTGCTAGCATATATATATATATATATATATATATATATATATATATATATATATATATATTGAATTAGCTTATTAACACACTTATATTCAATGAATAACCGGTTCTGTTACGCATTCCATTTTTTCAAAGAGAGTATAGATTACCCATCCAAGGGTTTTTTGCAATTCTTCATTCTGTTAATGTATTCATTTCCTGCTGTTTATAGCCACAATGATAAAGTTGTCATTACCTTCTTTTTTGAAGAACCACGCGTTCACTTTTTTCTGAAAATAAAAACAAATCCAGGAAACAATTTTTAGATATGTGGATCAAAAAGTGAATTCTTGGCTTTTTGCTTTTGGGATTTATTTTGAATTGTTGAAACTTCAGCCATAAAAAATATATAAAAACGAGAGAATCTGCTCCACCCAATTCCATAATGGAAAGGTTATTTCTAAATGTTATTTGAAAATTCGACAATATCAGTGTTAAGTCTACACGCGAATACTCGATATATGGCAGCGATCAGGCAGGATTTGTTGTTGTGGGAGGTCATGTTGGTGATGTTGGTTTAGGTCAGGAGAGGAGGGGGGCAGTGAGAGAAAGGTACAAAGTCATAGTACTCCTTCTGAAGTCAAGCCTGGGTCTCTTTGGACTTGTGGGCTGGCGCCGAGTCCTGCTGCCAAACCCATGGTCTGCCAAAGACCATAACTGTGGCTGTCTTCTGGCACGTCCCTGTAATCTGTGGCAATTCAGCGATGGTTCTGGCTGTTGTGCACCTGGTCATGGCAGTTCTTTTCATCTGAGCATGTTTGGCTTCTTGGTATGCTTCAGGTTGTTGAGCAACCTGACAGATTTGATTAGCCTGAGGCTCTTTGTCTTCTCACTCAACATCTGGCATATCTGTCGCATGTAGGATCTACACTTCAAGTACTCTTTCACACATGCATTAATCGTTGTGTGTGAGACGTTTAAATCTCTGCCAATCTGCCGAATAGGCCGCTGAGGAACTTCATCAATGATTGCCTGGACCTTTTCGATGAACTCCTTCGTCCAAGTCTTCCTGGCGGTGTCAGTGGCCTTGAGCTTCTGCTTCACCACCTCCAAAGAGTTGTCCAATGCCTTGATTTGTTCCCTCAAGCGTTACACCGTTCGGATTTGCAGTTTGAGAGTGCTGCAGATTGTCCTGTTGTCATAACTTGGATCGGTAGAGAGCATGAGTTATACAGCAGCCCATCTCTGATCTCATTCGTTTAACATTGTGTCACTTTTAGACATGATAAAAGGCTCCTATCGCTCTTGGGATTTGTACACAACTGGCCAACTAGTAGATGGTCTGCAACAAAAAAACAAAACCAAACGAAAATGAAATCATGACTTTTCTATGGCAACAATTTCATCGTTCCATTCTGTATATTGTTGGCATATTAGATTAGTTTAACTCACAGATTTGTATTTAGTAAGGATTTCGGGCATAGCTATTATAAGGACGAATAACATTACAAGATAGGTTATAGATATATAGACAACTTAGATATCTTCAATCTACAAAGCGTTCGTAGGAGACGTTCGCCGCCAGTGAATACATGTTACTTTTTAATCCGTTTAGTGTCAATAAAGGGAATTAACTTCCCGATGTTATGGCATGTATGTATATCGAGGATCAGTTTTCCTACAATTGTACTGAAATAAATTAATTTTTATATTTACTCCATATTCTAGAGTATAAAGAGAACAATTTATTAATTTCATTTTTTCGCATTTGACAACATTTCTGAGATAAAGAATTTATATTATTTACACGTTTCAGATTCATCATTGGTTTTATTTTTAATCCATTTCATTGCCGTCCTTTTCCAGCCATCTTAAATTAATTTTTATCATAATCAATAAACTATTGTTAATTTTCAATTGGAGCCATTATTTAAGTCACAAGTGTAGATTAGCCTCATTCCATGTTCCATTCCTATGTATGCTGCATCGATTCATTTGTATTGTATAGTTTTGTTTTTGTAACAATAGAAGTGAAAACTTACCTGCTTCAAAGTGTATCAGATGTTTTGCTTCTTTGGTAGCCGTTTTCTAGAGAGAAAATAATTAATGTTCAGAACTGCAGATTTCTCTATTTTAGACTACAACTAATATGCATACGTAGAGCGCAACTGACTTAACAAAACAGGTTAAATGCAGCTGAAAGAGCGATATTTGACAGCCGAGTAAAAGCGTTAGATAATTTCGCGAGTGTTGTTACGGTGCTTGATATTTCTTGGAAAGGGATATATTCATTTGTGTTAAATGAGTGGTCTTGGCTACGAAATCGAGTATAATCTAGTAAGTCACTCTAATGAACAGTTTTTGCAGTCATAACTAGAAATATGCTTAAGCTTTAGGCTTTTTTTGCATCTCTCCCAGGCTGCTTTGACGTATGTATTTATGGTTTTGATTGCTATTGTCTTTATTATGGTTATAGGAGATATACATACATCTTTGTTTCTTACACTTTTAATCTTTTATCACAGGTTGAACTTCCAACATGTAGGCAAAATTCGCCTATGAATATCTTGACACATGGCTTAGTGGAAAAAAACATTGATTACAAGAAACTCTAAAGTCTATTAAACATAATAGTACTCTTGCATAATTTGACCCGAATTCTCGTGATTTTCCGTCAAGCCTGGATCGGGCGAGACCGGCAATCATTTAAGGAAAAAAACAAAACAAACCGAAAAAAAAAATATAAATGCAAATTATCAAAAAAATAACAAAAAACCTACCTTGAAAAAAGCAAATATGTTTATTTAATTTATTTTAGTATTTATTTATTATTATTTTTTTTTTTGCAAAATATTTATCAAATGTAAATATTGTTATCTTCAAGAAAAGGTTGTTTATAAATGTTAGGGTTAGGGTTCAATTTTTTTGTTCTTCTTTAACCTTATTTTTTTTTTCTTGTTTTTTATTTTATTTTCAAGACTTTTTATTCAGTCAAGTTGTTTTTTTTTGTTTTTTATGGGGTGGGGGTGGGGATTACACAGAAATAGAAAAACATGTTTTTTTTTTTTTTCAAGAAATAGTGATGATTTTTTTTTTTTTTTTTTTTTACGGTTGTTAATTTCCGGCGGAAGAACTTTCTTGGAGAATCTTTTACTTCGGTCGACAGCAAAGACGGAGGTGAGAGGAAATGGAAGGAAGCCCCCAACCAGGTAGCTTTCGGAAATGTGATTTATGATGGGTACAAAAGGATCATTTCAAAATTTTTGTCTCCACATAAATTCAAGTAAATATGTACCCAGAAGCTCCCGGCTGGTCTAGCATTCTTGATTGTTACGCTGTTTTGACCCAGAGCGGTTCAAGGATTCTCCCTACGCTATGTATTCTTCGGTTGAATAGAGATTCATTAATTTCTACAGTGTGCCCTGAGCCTCCTATCTGCTGGGGATCCCTCAGGAAATACTCCTGACAAATTTCTCTCAGAAAGTTAACGATCCTGTGTGTAATGATACCGATTGTCTACATTGTCCATTGGTACACCGCCAGGAGAAGCCATCCTTTATGCACAATCTTTTTCTTCAGTAAACATTTGTGTCATGTGTCTCATTCTTTGGGAAAGCAATTTCTTTTCCTGACAATATGAGATTGTCTGCATCGGCGTTTCCATTTGTTTTTCTTGCATGCACAGATTTATTTCCTTGCCTGTTATTTTTTTCTGTTTGGCGAGTCTGAATATATAATTGCTTGTTAGTTTTTTGGGGTTCAGTCGATTTCTTCCAATTCGAATGTCGTCTGCTTTCATTTGCATATCGCTTTTTCATTGGCTAAACAAACTCCCAGAAATTGAAGTACAAAAAAATATTCAAATTAAATAAATGATTAAAAATAACTAATCATAAAATAAAAAAATTATTAAGAACATGAAAAAAAAAAAAAACTTTTTAAAGTGGAATTAGCGTTTCAACATTTGAACAACGCTCGGCTGACACCGATGATTGCCGGTCTCGCCCGGTTCGGGTTTGACGGGAAATCAAGAGAATTCGGGTCAAATTATGCAAGAGTACCAACATAATGAATGTGAAAATGAATATAAGAGTTTAAAATAGTAAATAATACCTTTGTTAGTATAACCGAGAAGGCTAACATGCTTGCCAGTCGGTTTGCCTCAAACTCCACACTGGACCCTCTAAACCACCCCCTACCTCAATTTCCTATGCGAACAGACGCCACGCTTGACGATCTAATAATCACCCCTGCTCAGGTGCATGCTATCATAAAAACCTTGACACTTCAAAAGCATGTGGACCCGACCTCATCCCAGCTGTGCTATTAAAAAAGTGCTCAGCCGAAGTAGCTCCAGTTCTCTCCAAACTCTACAACAAATGCCTTAATGAATCTTGCTTTCCGGGCTGTTGGAAAACTGCTTCTGTGGTACCAGTATTCAAGAATTCTGGTGAAAGAACTGACCCATTAAATTATCGCCCTATTAGCCTCCTCCCACTTTTTGCCAAAATATTTGAGACCTTAATTAACCATGCTCTACTCCAGCACCTTACAGATGCTAAACTTCTGACCGACCAACAATATGGATTTAGACAAGCCCGTTCCACGGCAGACATCCTCACTGTAATCTCTGAACGCATATACCATTCACTGGACAAAGCGGGAGAGGGCAGAGTGGTAGCTCTAGATATATCTAAGGCTTTTGACAGGGTATCGCATGAGGGTCTCCTCAGGAAGATTAGATCATACGGTATCACTGGTAGAATACTTAACATAATTAAATCCTTCTTAGATAAGAGAAAAATCCAGGTTGTTCTCGACGGTCGTACATCCAAACAATATGATATAAATGTGGGAGTGCCCCAGGGATCTATCCTTGGACCTCTGCTGTTCCTGATATTCATAAATGACCTCCCCGACAAAATTGCCTCTGAGATGGGTATATATGCTGATGACACCACACTCTATAGCAGGCACGACAGGAAAACAAATGAACATATATCTAAAGTAATGGCAGAAACACTAGAGGATGACCTCCAATCAGTAGTGGAATGGGGACAAAAATGGATGGTCACGTTCAATGCCGCCAAGACAAAACTGGTTTCATTCAATAATTACAAGAAACCTTCTCTACCACCTATAGCAATGGCCAACGACTCTTTATCTGAGAGTACGTCTCTCAAGCTCCTTGGCCTAACGTTCACAGGAAACATGAGCTGGAACAATTACATCGAGAGCATTGCCAGGGCCGCTGCGAGGAAGGTGGGCTCTCTTTACCGTGCTAGAAAACTTCTAACACCAGAAAGTATCCTGTACCTCTACAAGGCCACTATTCGCCCATGTATGGAGTATTGCTGTCATATTTGGGCTGGTGCATCGGCTACTAGTCTCTCGCTCCTTGACAGGGTTCAAAAGAGAGTCGCAAATCTGATAGGCCCTAAACTGGCATCTAAGCTTCAGCCTCTGTCCCATCGTCGAAATGTTGCATCCCTCTGCCTGTTCTACAAGTATTATAATGGTGAATGCTCTGATGAACTGCAAGCACTTGTGCCCCCACGACGTAAACACCCTCGACAGACCCGACAAGCTGCAAAATCCCACCCCCACACTGTAGAGATCCCTAGATGTAAAAGATCTTTCTACTCCAGTAGTTTCTTCCCCAGAACTGCTAGACTTTGGAATTCCATTCCAGGTCACTGCTTCCCCAACTGTACTGACATGCATAAGTTCAAGTACAACGTGAACCAACATCTCGCTGCCCAAATCCCTACATAGTACCCCAGTAGATGTTTCCCCTGATAGTAGCCCCCTACACCAAAGTGGCAATGTGCCTTGTTTGGGGTGAAAATGTAATAAAAAAAATAAATAAATAAAAAAAAAATAAAATAAAAAATATCTTATGATTAAAATTCGTAAGACAATATTAACATGGATACAGTAAATCGGGGTCAGGAGGTCAGTATATGCATTCAGACTTCACTTTAACCTGCTGTACCTAGAAACGGATGTGACATAACATAGTCAGAGAGAGAGAGAGAGAGAGAGAGAGAGAGAGAGAGAGAGAGAGAGAGAGAGAGAGAGATGTCATTGGAAGTTCGAGTCAGACAATATGTGGAAAGAAATTACTTAAGAATCGATCATAAACTAAAGGGTGCAAAGTCTCAGATGTCTATAGGCCTAGAACTTTTTTCCCTCCCTTTGCTGCAAGCAGAAACGTAGACAACGTCAAAAACTTAATAAATGGTTCTTCACTAAATTCAAAATATTCTGTTCTTTGGTTGTTCCTATTTACTTGCCTCCCCACGATGGCAGAGTTAGACACAAGGTCGGTTTTTAATGTGGAGAAAATCCAGCTCCTTCAAAAGGAGCACTCTGGATAGGAACAGTAATAAAAATTGTCTCATTCATGAAGAATTTTTCCTCCACTGACCGAGGACAGAAAGGTGAAATGTAGCATCAGAACAGATACTACACTGTGATCTTGGCGCAAAGGTTTTGAGATTTTAATTCTCATAAAAACACATCGCATGAAGACGATCGAGGAGGAAATTATATCAGATAATATATGGCACAATAACGTTGGTGCACAGAAGCGGGAGACGCTCAGTATGATTTAATTGTGCTGTTTTGATTTTTTGGGTTGCATTTGATAATAAATATCTATTTTATGTGATCATGTAATGAGAGACATTAGTCTCACCTTTGATTTGATGTATATACAACAAGAGTTGTCATTTTTTGTATCTTACATTTTTTCAATTGTTTTATTCAGGAAGATTTAAATGTTGCCAATATTATGTTTTTGTTCGGTCTCAAGTGATAATAGATAACTCCTGTAAGTATGCGTGTGCAGTTACACAATCACGAACCACACCTCTCCTGCACCGGCATTGTTTGAATCTAGTGTCAAATACAAGTCCAGGACGACTATAAATAATAAGCATAGAATAAGCAGAGAATCGTCCCATGTACAGCACCTGATATTCATAAATGATCCCTCATTTGATACTGACTAGGCTTAATATTGCTTAACTTTAGTGATCTAATTGGAATATGTGTGCCAACGTTATTATGCTTTATATTATCTGATATGAAGGAAAGAATGAACGAGCAAGGTTAAAAGCTTCAATGCATCAATGACATTCATATTCTCAATGTTTAATCATCACAGGCTGACTACCTCCTATCCGTTTCTGATGAAAATCATGAAGCAATAGACTGCGTAGACTAAAAACAAAGTAAGACGTTGGTAATATTTTCCAAGTTTACCTTATGCTAGTATGCCCACCCTACGAATAACAAGGAACTCTTCCTTTTACTATAAAGACCGGGAAAATATGCCTCTTGTGTTATTAACAAGTTATGCATACTTGGCAGTCAGCCTGACGTATAACCACTCTATTATGCTGTATTTCTCTTTATCTTGTATATATTTTGTTACCACTAAATACCGAGTTGAGTCTTCCGAACCTTTACCAGTCCACGACATCTTACATACTCAGGGCAAGCTTTATTTTTCTCAAGCAAACAAATCTCTTTGCTGCCAAGCAAACAAAACATTAATTTTTATTGAGAAATTTAGACAAAAAAACACATTGCATTTTGGTTTGGTGACTACTAATCATTTAAATTTCTGTTGTTTTATTTTCGCTTGTCTTATTTATTTGTATTGAGAATTATTTTCTAAAGATTCCAGTTTTGTTAAAGCACGTGTAGGTTATCATGTACATTTTAGTTAAGAAAATATTGGTCCAAATATATTTTATGTAATTGATGAAATAGACTAGATTTTCAATTTTAGTGAACATAACTAATAATTTACATAGATGACTGGATAGTTAGAATCAAATATCCATTTAGTAAGTGCATTACTTTCTCACTCTAACTTTGAAAAACCGACTGACTTAATTTTATATATATGTGTGTGTGTGTATGTGTGTGTATATATACATGTGTGTGTGTATCTGCATATATATGTGTGTGTATATATATGTGTGCGTATATATACAGTAGCGTCCAAAAGTTAAGGAACGGTCGATCATTTTTATTGAGTGGCTTCTAACTTTATCTATGAAAAAGGGGAAAAAATTTATTTGGTGAATTTTACAATGTTTAATAATGGTAGTTAAATAAAAAAAATTTTTTTTTTAATTTTTGATTTTGAATACATATTAGTTTTTTACATATAAATAATTTTAATTAAATTACAGGCGTATAAAAGTTAAGGAACGGGGAAAATTAATACAAATTTTAGCAATTTTAATAACAACTTAACAAAATGTTGATTCCGAATATTCGAAAAAATCTATCTATACAAGAAAAACAGCTTATTTGTGACCATTAGGATGAAAAAAAAAAAAAGACCATAGGGGTGATTGCTAAAATATTGAACAGGTCTAAAAGCGTTGTTTTTCGGGTTATTGAAAATAGAAAAAAAAAAGTTTACCATTGACTGAAAAAAAAAAAAAAATTCGAATAACAACTAAGAGAGAGGATAGAAAAATCACTCGATCATCTCGTTCTGATCGCTTAAAAACTGCGGCTTCAATATCTCAGGATTTTACATCCAAAACTGGACAAAATTTTCCAGACAAACGATTTCACGAAGATTAAACGAAGTTTGATTATTTTCAAGAAGTCCATGCTCAAAGCCTTTAATTTCTATTAAAAATAAAACGGCCAGATTGTTATTCGCCAAAAAACATTTGTTTTAGGAAGAAAACAATGGGAAAAGATTCATATTAGTGAGGAATCTAAATTCAATCTTTTCGGATCAGACAAAAGACCACATGTCAGAAAAAGAAATGGAGAAAGACTGCCCCCTAAGTGCGTTAAAAGTACAGTAAAATTTAAAGGGGGGTAGTATAATGGTATGGGGCATGATATCTTAAAAAGGAATTAGCCCCTTTCTAAGGATTCATGGAAAAGTAAATGACCGAATGTACAGAAAATTGATTAGAGAACATGTGGCTCCTAATCTTTTTGATTCTGATATCTTTATTTAGAGTACCGTGCCATTAAGCAAAAATAGTTTAAGAAGAGCTAAATAGATTCAATATTTGCATTATGGATTAGCCAACTCAGAGACCCGACCTTAAGCCAATTGAAAATGTTTGGAAAATTATTAGTGATAAGGTCACAGAACCCCCCCCCCTCCCCGCAAAAAAAAATCTTGATGATTTATGGGAATGTATAAGAATATCCTTGAATAATATCTCACCTATAACATGTAAACGATTAGTTCTGTCTTGCAGCAAAAGATGCCATAGTTGGATTGAAAACAAGAGGCTTTTCACTAAATACTGAAAGGATTCTTTGTTTTTTCATTAATAATTTTCCCCGTTCCTTAACTTTTGGACACCAGTAATTGAATTAAATTTGTTTATATGTAAAAAAACTTATATGTATTCAAAATAAAAAAAAAAAGTTTTTATTTAACTACCATTATTAAATATTGAAAAATTCACCAAAAATTTTTTTCCCTTTTTCATAGATAAAGTTAGAAGCCATTTAAAAGAAAATGATCGACCGTTCTTTAACTTTTGGACGCTACTATATATATATATATATATATATATATATATATATATATATATATATATATATATATATATATATATAATACATACATACATATATATATATATATATATATATACACATATATATGCATATATATACATACATACATACATATATATATATACATATATATATACATACATATATACACACACACACACACACACACACACATATATATATATATATATATATATATATATATATATATATATATATATTAGAAGAATTGGTTGAAAATTTTTATTTCTTTATGATGAACTAGAAGGGTAAAATGAATTTCGTGAACTGAGAAAGTTTGCATCACTTATGTTCTCTTAAAAAGATTAAAATCAAGATATAATGATAATATATCTCTATTAATTGAATCCTTATTCCAATTGTGATCAAAATCTATTACAGGATTTTGATGATAGAAAATAGCTAACATTTAAAACATGTTAAGCGTGTTAAGAATAAATGAAATTCATTGAATCTTGTTTAATTGGTGTCTAGTCAATGCAATCAAATTTGATGCAAATCTAAAATATTTCAATTTTTAAAATAGAGATTGTTTCCATATACGAGCCACAGCCTTCTCTTCGGCGCTGAGGTAGGCACTCCTCTCCTTATATATGGCTCCTGAAAAATAACCCAAGTTTACCATCTGGTCTGGTAGTAATGCAAACTCTTTCACAAAAGCAAGAAGTACAAACTCTTGTCGTTGGTTTTCTTTTTTATGACAAATTGTATTAACAGAAACATACGACTACAAAGTTATAAAAACATGCCACTGTACAAAAATAAAGATATAGATATTTGAAATTAATCACTTCAGAGTCCACATTCAACAGGTGTCGTCTCACCTGCGTCTGAGAGCGTTTTTACCTGGGTACCGTTTATCTATAATTCCGGATTCAATTTTCATATATGATAACGTTGACACAATTACATGAATCCGATTTTTTCCCCCCTTTTTGTTTGGATGTGTCACCGACAATCAGCAGTGATGGATGTAGGGTTGGAAGGGGAAGTCTGACAACAGTAATCTTGTTAGTTAGTCGATTCAAATACAATATGTGGCGAAAATGTTTTGCAGCTATGAGTGAGATATTAACAGCAGAAACTTGATTTAGACAGGCCATTTTGGGAGCTTGCTCCATTATACTCAAGTGGCCTCCTTTCTCATTTCTCTCATCTTACTTCTGTCTTCTCTCATTTCATAATCTTCTCTCATCTCATCTGATTAAAACCCACTCTTGCATAATCTTATATATCGGTAGCTGGGTGGGGAATGCAGCTTCTCTCTTCTGATTGGCTCCGTGCATACTTGCATATCGAAGTAAATTTCTATCAAATCTGTCCTTGTGAATTGACCATCTAGTCAAATACTGTTTCCCAAGTTAACCAAAACAAACTTTAATACTATTCTTCCTAGACCAATGGCTTCCTTCACAAAACAATATTATTAAATTTTATTATTAATCCTTAATCCACCAATTGAAGCCATTTTCCTTTGTTTTGTGTTTGCATCATATCCCAAACAAATGGAATCAGCAAGGCAATCAAGAATTTCCCGGGATTGTTCACATAATAAAAACTCGGAATTAACTCGATTTTAACCGTTATTAATGTAAAATTCGACCACCACAGGTGGTTAGGTTACAACTGCACATATAATATATACTTTAGGAAGGATCAACATTACTTCTATTATTATATATTAATGCTTCTATACATCTTATACTATTTCAACAATATAGAAGGAATTTAGAATTAGTTTTACATATATATACAAACGTTTTGCTTAATATTCGTTCGCAGTTGATTAACTTTGAAGAAACATTTTCATAAAAAGAAGTCGTTTGGAGTCGTATTAACTATTACAAAATCTAGTAAGTCCTCTTACTGAACAACTGTTTCTGGTCGAAACTGGTGTATCCTTAGCATAAGTTTTCGGCATACTATTTGTCTCTCCTGGTGGGTATACCAGTCGGTGTTTATGGCTTAACCAGCCAATCATATTCTTGCTAGGAGGAACCCGGATTTACTTATATTTATTCAATCATATTCACATTAAAAAAGACAGAGATTTGATTACAATTTCAATATGTCGACTGACACATTACAACTGCTAATTTGAAGCTTAAGTTGTTAAATAAAAGTTTGTCTTTTCTAAAAACTTATAACAACTTAATATTTTCCAACATTGTTTTTAAGCATACATATAGCATGTGCCCACAGTCTTAAATGTAAGCATTAACTCACATATAAAATAGACTAACACTACTTATACATCTGTCCTCAGAAAAACACAAATAACATGTTTGAGTATTAAATGTACTTTAAATGATTTTTGACCTAATCTCTAGAAATTGAGTTTCCATTAAAAAGAATGAAGACTCATAGAAATATCCACTTGCATACATTTGTAACATATGCAAAAATATTCAATTCTATTGATTTCTTAATTAAAGATATGGACATCTTGAAGACTACTGCTTAAGCCACTAAAACATTTCCATTCCATTTGCATTCAAAGTATCCTCCTCTCACATCATGCCTTTTTAAAAATGTATCTATCTCTTGTAAACAGACATTTTGTAAACATCATAATTTAACTGACCTTGCTGTCAAATTAAAACTAAATTGGTAAAAAGCCTTTATCGATTTAAAAGTTAATTAGTTTAATATCTTTATCATCAAATTTAATTGCAAGTAAAAGATATATACATACATACACACACGCACGCACACACACACACACATATATATATATATATATATATATATATATATATATATATATATATATATATATATATATATATATATATATACTAGTAGACCGTCCGGTATAAAATAGGCTTAAATATGATATTTTAATTCATACAGATTTCGTATTTATTATTATAAAACAAATTCTCTATTAATTATTGTGATTTCAAAAGTTACTAAAATAACTTTGATGCCATCAGCTGGAATCGAAACCAAAACTTTCAGCATTCCAGGCTTAGTCGTTATTTAGTGCTTTAGCCTTCATCGTTACCGTCGGAGCTCTCCCAGATGGATAAAAAAAGTCTCAAAATTAAGCGAGTTAAAGCTAAAAAAATGTAATTATGCTCTGAAATTGGTTAACCCTTTTGAATTTTGGAATCTATATACGAGATAAAAGATGGAATTATATGAAATTTAGATACTTATGTTATAATATTTTTGAATATTCTTATAACAAATCATCCTAAATCTTATTTAGACAAAAAAAATTAATTAATTCAAGAACTTTTAAAAAAAATTATAAATGTGTTATCCATCGAGACAAAAATGGCGGCGAATAGTGTATTTTTGGGAAAATTAAAAATTTTTAATTCTATTAAAAGTAGAAAAAGTTTTATATTATTCTGCTTTTCAAATGATAAAATTCAGGATTTTATCTTTCTTGAAAAAAAAGTTGCTCAAGAATAATTAATTTTTATAGATCTTAATTCGTTAAAAAAAAAACAACTTGGTTTTTCTACCATTTTTGGGCCGTGCCTACATTAATTCAAACATGATTTGAACTTCGTTTATTAAATCCACGGTTCACATTAATAAACATCACATTATTCGCAACCTAGTCACCTATAAAGCGAGGTATTATTGTCTAAGCCATTACAAAGTGAGGTATCACTTTTAAAATTTCAAAGTGAGGTATTACTTTACAAGCAGTTCTACAAAGAGAACTCCATCACACTCATTACCTTTCATCACCTGTAATTTTGCAAGAGTTTCTGATAAAATATCTATTAATTGATGCCTAAGACCTATTGCTAAAATTTCATAAAAATCAGAGTTATCTGAATTTTCATGAGGGGGCTTACACCTCTTTTTATTTTTTAAAAATTAAACTTAATATAATCAACATCATGCACGAGTAAGCCAAGTAAACGTGTTTTAAGATGCATAATTATTGGTTTCTTAGTTTAGAAGTGCATTCTGTAGAAATATATAAACATATGCACATACTTAACTTGATATGAATAGAAGATAATATATCAAACACGCAATCAATTCACTCATGACAAAAAACGATGCTGTGAAAATCGTTTGTTTTACATGTTTATAGGTTTAATCTTGTTAACTGCCAAAACAGAAAACTTTACACACTGATAGTTGTTTGTAAGAAAACAATAATATACATATAATCTGGATTTATATCAACAAAAACAAACTTGTATAGTTTTTTGTATTGTGCAAGATTTCATAAATTATACAGAGTGAACAAGATTTGAAATAATACAGTCCGTCAAGTGAAAGTGAAACGCTCTTTAGCTTTGGCATACATTTACATAGGTATAGTGTCTTAATGAAAATAATCCTACCCATCACGTTACTGAGGAAGCATCAGGGAGGATATCCGGCTTAAAAACATTTTGCTTCATTTAAGAAAAGAACATCCGAAGAAACCTGATCATAGATAATTTTAGAAGTCAATTTCTAAAAGCCGTTCCACGTATACAGTCGGTATAACCTCCGACCTTCTTCAGTTGTATCTGCAAGAACCTGTGGTGTAACAGATAAAGTATCTATCAAAATTCATTTCTAAGTGACACTTTTGTGGAGGTTTAAGGTTTACTCCTCAGTATGAGCGATATTCAGAATACAATTGTGAATTAGTTGGGACGTCTATCCGGTCATGGCTGATGGAACAAGAACGTTCTATCTCCATGGATTAAATAAAGAGTTCCGTTCCGAGTTTGACAGAAAGATTCCAAAGTTCAACAAACCTGAAGAAGGTCGGAGGTTACATCGACTAGAACGTTGTCAAAATAACACCCAAGATGAGAATAGTAGGTCGAAGAATCCAAATAATCCAAATTATCATTCCGTATCTAAAAAATCAGAGACATAATATCATCCATCTGGAGTTAGTATGTAAGTTACATTTCTGCTATAACTAGAACTAGTTTTGAGAAAATATCGACTTTTAAGTGATCAGTTTAGATGACAAAAACATACTTGAGTTAAAGGTTTAGTTAGTTTCGATATGTTTTATTTAAATTGAATTTAATCAAACAAGAAATGTCATATAAATATGCAATATGGATGTAAAAATATATGCAATATGTAACATGGATGTAAAACAGAATATAATCAATGATGATAGTATCTGAAGTTAGTATATTTGGATTATTCTACTACTGTTCTTGGATGGTTTTCTTACAAAGTTTTGGTACATGGATCCTGAGATAATGGATAAAGTGCTTAGATATCACTAATAACTCCAGGGCCTGGTATATAGATGGCATTACTAATAAACAAATCTATTGATTTATAATATACTAACCTTCAAATGACACATGTCAGAATTTGGTCCCAATAGAATAAGTTTACGAATTATAATTATTTAAGTGAAGCTAATATTTCAAATTTTCTAAACAACAGCAAAATCTGCATTTCATATGTTGCAAATAACGGTTCAAAGGGTATATGTTGGCTTTAAATGTGGTCGTACAGACATAAATTATGCTGAACATTCATGTTGTTTAAAATTCGCAGTTGTTACAGAAAAACTTAAAAACGTCCTCAAACTCGTTTTGGTCGATCATAAATTGAAGTTGTGTGAGAAAGCAGAGGCGTTGAAGATATAAGATGATGTATTCACTATTTTATTAGGTTGGTGCAAAACTAATGTCGTTTTTGACGTTTTACTATATATATATATATATATATATATATATATATATATATATATATATATATATATATATATATATACATATAAACGACATTATTCTTGCATGCACCAACATGAAATAATAAGAATAAGAATACCATAAGAAAACTGTTTCAAAGTCGATTAAAAACAACAATGTGTGTGGCGTTGTTTGTAATTGTTGCAATGCAACAAAAAAGAGTTTTTGCATCGACATCTGACGTTGGATGAAACATGGATCAACCACTTCACGCTGTAGTCAAATCAGTAATCAACTGAGTGAAAAACAAAAAAGTGAAAGCCGTCTAAAGTGACCAAAGATATAAACACCACTAAGCAAGCTTTCGTATTTTATGATGCATAAGGGAGTTTGTTCATTGATGACCTATAAAAAGTATGAATCATAAATAACCAATATTATATTGTCTTAATGTTTGATCGAAGAAATTGTAAAAAAACTGCCACAAATGCAGGAAGAAAAGTGCTTTTTCATCACACGACAATGTAATCGATTACAACGATAGAAAAAGCACATCAATTGTATTTTGAATTGCTTTCACACCTACCCTATTTTCAGTACTGGCACCCAGCGACTATTGGCTGTTTGTAGATCTCAAAAGAATGGTTTGTGAAAAGAGATTTGGATCCGATGAAGAAGTAATATCAGAAATTGAGACATGTCTTGAAACCAAAGAAAAATCGTTCTATAAAAAAGGTATGTTAGAGAAGAGCTGGAATAATTGCACTAGCATATACGAATACTATGTTGACAAATAAAGTCGGATTGGGCTTAAAAGTGATCCTTTTATTAAAAACTACTTATTAAATGATGTATTGAGTAATCAGTTCTAAATGAGTGTTTTCTCGAAGTGGAAGGTTCAATCCTCAGTATAGGCGTTATTAAAAATATGATAAAAATTATTAAAACTTCTACCCGATCATGGTCGACAGAAAAAAATAGTTTACTGCCATGGATTAAATAAAGTGCTGAATTTAAAATTCTGTACAGCTTGCTAAATTTGACACAAAGATTTCTAAGTTCAGCAAAAGGCACCTGAATAAAGTCGGATGAAACGTTATCTGTAATATTATAAGAATAACATCCAAAATAAGAACAGTCGTCTGAATAATCCAATCCTCATATCAAATAGTCCGAAAGTTATTATGTCAATTACGTGGCAACAATAACTAGAATTTGTTCGGAGAAAATATCAACTTTTAAACGATCAATTTCGATGTTTAAACAAAATTCAGTACAATTTTTGGTTACATTTAACATCTTATTGCAGCTATTGGAGTTATTACAAAAACTGCCGTCTGAAGGTATTGTGCAAAATCAGAAAATCATTTATTGTTTCGAGAGTATTAAACAAGAACAATCATGCTTGCAGATTTTGTCAAATAGAAAACTGTGCGCCCGCTTATAGTTTTTGTAAGAAAAGAATAAGATGTGGATAATCTTGTAATGTAATAATTACATGTAAACACGAATCCGACGTTGTGCATGAAAGTCTCGGAAAGAAATTCGACATGAAGTTTTATTTTAGTTTAAAAAAGTATTTATTACCGGTCGTTTCCACACCAAGCCGTATGACATGTACTTTCCAAGCCAGCGACAATATGGTAGTCCGAAAATCTTGTTAGAAGTTCAGAAGATAAATGAGCCCTGCATCTTGTCTAAAAGTTCGTGTTCTGCCACCACATGGTTAAAAAAAAAACTTTGTCATGTCGACACATGCTTTTTTTCCTCTCCACGTTCTTTCTCTTCTTTTCCTTCAATCCCACTGTGACGTCACGCTTGCGCCACGGCTTGGTCATTTGCATACGTCTAGATGCCACTGCTGGTACATATATGTCGGTGAAGTCATTCGGAAATATTAACACAAAACCACAACATCAGACTGATAATGTTTTTACCTATGCATTTATTCAGTTGGATTTCATTAAATAATTGTAATATTCAGATTTTGTGGAGAAGAAAAAATTGACATAATATCGTTTCATATTATTTGGAATATTCGAACGTCTGTTCTAATCTTGAGTTTTATTTTCACAACGTTTCGGTCGATATAACCTCCGACCTTCTTCAGTTGTATCTGCAAGAACCTGTGGTGTAACAGATAAAGTATCTATCAAAATTCATTTCTAAGTTACACTTTTGTGGAGGTTTAAGGTTTACTCCTCAGTACGAGCGATATTCAGAATACAATTGTGAATTAGTTGGGACGTCTATCCGGTCATGGCTGATGGAACAAGAACGTTCTATCTCCATGGATTAAATAAAGAGTTCCGTTCCGAGTTTGACAGAAAGATTCCAAAGTTCAACAAACCTGAAGAAGGTCGGAGGTTACATCGACTAGAACGTTGTCAAAATAACACCCAAGATGAGAATAGTAGGTCGAAGAATCCAAATAATCCAAATTATCATTCCGTATCTAAAAAATCAGAGACATAATATCATCCATCTGGAGTTAGTATGTAAGTTACATTTCTGCTATAACTAGAACTAGTTTTGAGAAAATATCGACTTTTAAGTGATCAGTTTAGATGACAAAAACATGCTTGAGTTAAAGGTTTAGTTAGTTTCGATATGTTTTATTTAAATTGCATTTAATCAAACAAAAAATGTCATATAAAGTTATGCAAAACCAGACCATCACTTTTTATTTCAAAGTAAGAAACGCATCAAAAACTGAATAACGGATAAAATCAAACAAATAATAAACGCATCTAATAATTACTTAAAGTATTGATATTTAAATAAATACGCTAATTAATTATATCTATTTAAATAAAGTTAAGTACTTATATATATTTTTATATATTTGTACGAACAGAATTCACTCCCAAAATAATGAACACGTCTTTATGAATTTTTTAACAGAGTTAGTCATAAGAGACTAGTTGTAGGTAGAGTTAGTATTTTTTATTTGTGAAAAAAAAAAAAACAAACAAAAAAACGATCTGATTCTTTCTTTCCTTGTTTCCTTCTTTAAAAAGACAATCGGTTATGATGACACAATGTTTTACAATTTGTTTCATATACATCTTCTAATTTCCTGTTTTCTTATTCCTTTACTCAAACTTCTTGTTCTTCAAATTTCCTTCATCCTGATTCCTGTCCGCTTTGCAAATCCGCTAAATCAATAAGTCCTTTCCCTCTACACTTTTCTTTGCTGTCATCTTGAGCCTCCTTTGTCAATCAAACCTTCGCATAAACTGCCGAGATATACGGATGAATTTAAGACCTTCTCTAAGTAACATTCATTTATATTGTCACCGTATTGAGTGCAATTGTACGTTAGCACCTCTACCCCCATGTAATGCGCAATAATTAACTTTGTTAATGAATGTTAGGGATTACAATACTGACAGATCACTCACCAATCAAAGTCAAACACAGATCGTTGCAAACAATCTGACATCTTTCTTTAATCTGACCATTTTAATCATCTTTAGGCTTTCAGCAATTATTTGTTTTTAATTTTTTTTTATTGAATAACAGGCCACTCAGCGTTGCCCGGTTGTAAAATACGCTTAAATATGATATTTTAATTTATTCAGATTTCGTATTTCTTATTATAGAGCCAATTAACTAACGATAATTATATTGTACCTAATATATAGTAGTTGTAAGTCATATATAAAAACCGACATGTGTAAAGTGGAAGACGATTTTATTGACACACGTGCGTCCCGCTTGCACCCAATATTCAAAAGTGTCCCCTTTCACCGTTTTCCGGTGAAAAGACTCTCTCCCTGTTGAAGAGGTTAGTAAGGGAGATAATTCAGTAAGGTTTACAGTAATGATTTCAAAAGTAAAACGAGAACGATTTCACCGGCTAAAAACTAAATCGAAAGTGTGCTACAGGTTCAAGTACCCTATATATCAAATTTCAACTTTGTAGACCAAATATTCAAAGAGAAATATTCATATTATTTGGATTTATTGGCTTACTGTTCTCATCTTGAATGTAATTTTCGCAAAATTTCGGTCTATGTAACCTCCGACCTTCTGAGGATGTATCTTGTCCAACTTTGGAATGTTTTTGTTAAACTTAGGAATCTAGACAGTTTTGGACGGAATCCTTTATTTATTTCACAGGGTAGCATGCTCTCATTTCATCAGCTATAACTAGATATAGGTCCTAAGAAATGCGCAATTGTATTTTTCGGTCACCCACACTGAGAATTGCAACCTTCAAACTTCAAGAGACACTCCAGATGAGAACAACAGTACGAAGAATCCAAATAATATGAATAACCAATCCTCATCTCAAAAATTGCAAAACATAATTCAGAGAGGAGTTTGGTAAATACTTTTTGCACACACCAACTGGTTCGTGTCATGTCTATACATAGAAGGTTGGAGGTTACATTGACTGTAACATTGTAAAAATAGAACCCCAAAAAAGTATAGTAGTTTGAATAATCTGAATAATACAAATTCATGCAATATGTTTTAAATCCTTGTTTTGACAATTCTCTTTAATTATTTCACTGCAATCTGTTTATAAATTTTAAGCTATGAGACTTAGATGCGCAGCTCTTGCTTTGGCATACAAGATGAACCAAAGACAAATCGACAATGACTGTTTGGAAAATAAACTTTAAAAAATATCAGTTGTTCTCACGCAGGAGATTTTTTGTATTATTTGGATTAATCAGGTTACTATTCTCATCTTGAGTGTTATTCGCACGACGTTGCCCTCAAGAACAGTAGTCCAAATAATTCAAACAATACGAATCATCAATGTTATTCAAAAACATAAACAGGAGATTTTTAGTCAAATTTAGATTCGCCTGAAAAATTATACGCATGTGATTAAAATATATGGCCATAAATGATTTGCAGAACAAAGGAAACAAAGGATCACTTCTTCAGAAAAACTGTTACATTTCCATGCATCAAATTTTCTGACAAAATTGTCCGAAGCAGCAACGAATGTTATTACGTATCGACTCTCGATTCAACTAAACTTGAACAGTTTTTTCAACTAATGGAAATGCAAGAGATGTTCACCTCTAAATCTTGCACATACTATAAAAACAAATTATTTTTCCTCTTATTTCTTTCGTTTTCTTCACAGACGACAATCCTGTCAAAGCTCTTTGAGTAAAGACCACGACTCATGCAACAACTGACATTGACAAACTACTGTGCAGCAAAGAATCTTGTTATTACGTATCGACTCTCTATTCAACAAAACTTAGAGAGCAGTTTATTTCAACCAATTAAAATGCAAGAGATATTTACTTCTAATTGTTGCAAATCATATATAAAAAATGCAACGTTTCCTCTTCTCTTCTCCCTTTCGTTCACAAAAAACACAGATGTATACGACAACCCTGTCGGCCTTCTTTTGGGCAAAGGACCTCGACCGATGCAACAAGAAACATTTGAGAACTAAAGCGCAGTCAGCAAAATACATTCGTGCTGCTTACCGAACGCTCATACACACAAATCCATTATTAACAAAAGATGAATGCTAATGCACACACGCACACAGATCTGTGCACTTATCCCATTTACACACGCTTAAATACATACGGTGATGGCTGAAACAAATATATGAATGCAATTTTTCTTTACCAACAAAATACCTAACTTTCATTAGGACGTAGTTCTGTACAGGCACTTCATTTTGTGATAACCTTATCCTTAACAAACTAGTTGTGTCTGAACTTATTGTCTTCTCCTTCAGTCAAAAATATTGCGTAATGTCATAGTTTTTATATATGATTTGATACATTCTACCTTTTAGCTATCCTCATAAGTAGATTAAATTCCACAGGTGCAAATCTCATTATCTAAATAGCTTATTTTAGTGAACTTTACATTCATGAATATCAGAGAGGCGGTAGCACTCTCTATATAGGGATGGCCCGTACACGCCTATATACGCCTACAAAACAAAACTATCCAATCTCAACTAAAATCAACTTATAAGTTTCAAAAAGCACATATTCTTACAGAGAAGCGTCTTACGAATCCAGCGAGTGTCAGATCGTCGGTTAAAATGTCAAAAGAGAGCAAAAAAAAAAAAAAGGGGGTACAAAAATGGCCAATTGTTCTTCTTTCTTCTTCTTCTTTCTTCTTTCTTTTGAGACGATGTATCTTGGTGTACGAAAGGTCCCTGACAACAGTTCAAGCATCAATCGACTGCTCTTTACACGGAGAAGTGCAGTGACCCATCGCTTTTTAGCTAACTCCATAATTAAATAAGATTACGTGTAATAACAAGTTTTAAACACTATATACCCAATGTAGACAGACCACTTTGAACACGGAACTTCTCTCAAAAGGGACAGCTCCAAATAATACACCGGATGCTCACAGACGTTCCAGTTTGCCAGTGGCCTATATTTCTTGGACGCTGAATATTTGAGGTGAACGTTAAGGTTTTTTCTTTAAACAGTAACCCACCAGCGTTAATGAAACCACGAAATCTTTATCTCAGTTGATCAAAATTGTTATAAGAGTAACCTATCAGCAAGTACGACGTCAAAAAACAATGTTATAAAAACAAATAATTCTTCAGATTTTGGACTGTAAAATATGTCAATGCTGTGACCAGGATTCGAACCTAGGTTAGCACGGCCACAACGTGGGGTCCTAACCTCTAGACGATCACGGCTAACACTGACGTCTGTCGCTCTTGGCAGAAAGACACATGACTACTGTCAAACTATTGAAAAATAAGGAGGAAACTTGAAATTCTCACGCATGCGCAAAAATACACTATAGCAACCATTGTTAAATGCAGCTGAATCTTTTCGCTCGCTAAGAAAAGTAGATCAGACCAGTTCTTCTAAGAAATAAGTTAAATTAACCGCAAAAGAAACTGCAAGAAAGTCATCTTCTAAGAACTCACTGGAAGCTGACCAAAAAGAATCAAAATCCAAGCCCTAGCCACAAAAATAACTAGATATTGTGGCTACTATACACAATCTACTAATAAAAACAAGTAAGTTTTCTAAAATAAACTACAATAAATTAACCAAGTAACCTAACACTGTCACTGATTAGGACTTCATATAAAGATAACAACTACACTATTGGTGTATATACCGTTCCACACTTTAACTATTGGTGACGGGGCAGTATCTCAATTCTACGAGAGTTGTCTTGCTATAAGATAAGTGATATTATAGTAAGATACACATAAGTGTTATATGTTTACATTTAATAAAAAATGCCAAAGTCAGCACGTAGTAAAAAAGCTCAGAGAAATATAGACTATGAAAAAAACAAAGTCAAGGTATTATCTGAGCAAAAAGAATACTATCAGAAAAATGCTGAAATAATAAAAATTAAGTATCATGCAAATCCTGAGGCAAAGAAGGCTGCCTCACGTGCTGACTCAAAAGCACGGTATAACAGGGATCCCGAGGGGAAAAGAACTGCCTCACGTGCTCTTTATAACAAAGAACCAGAAAAAAAGAAGGCTGCCTCACGTGCTGACTCAAAAGCACGGTATAACAGGGATTCTGAGGAGAAAAAAGCTGCCTCACGTGCTCTTTATAACAAAGAACCAGAAAAAAAGAAGGCTGCCTCACGTGCTCTTTATAACAAAGAACCAGAAAAAAGAAGGCTGCCTCACGTGCTCTTTATAACAAAGAACCAGAAAAAAAGAAGGCTGCCTCACATGCTGACTCAAAAGCACGGTATAACAGGGATTCCAAAGGAAAAAAGCTGCCTCACGTGCTCTTTATAACAAAGAACCAGAAAAAAAGAAGGCTGCCTCACGTGCTGACTCAAAAGCACGGTATAACAGGGATTCCGAGGGAAAAAAAGCTGCCTCACGTGCTCTTTATAACAAAGAACCAGAAAAAAAGAAGGCTGCCTCACGTGCTGACTCAAAAGCACGGTATAACAGGGATCCCAAGGGGAAAAAAGCTGCCTCATGCACAAACTATTATAAATATAAATATCAAAAACTGCCAAATCTTTGCCAAAACGCCAAAGAATGAACCAAGAAAAATTTAATAGTGAAGGTATGAATATTTTAGAACTTTATAATACTCTAACTGTTTTATCAGAGAGGCGGTAGCACTCTCTATGTAATATAGAACCGATGGAGGACAAAGAGGCAACTCCTAAGGCCCAAAACCCAAAGACCTAAAACCCAGCAGGAAGCGACCTGCTACTAATGGAGGCAGCAATGAGCCGCCTCCTAAAAAAGGCAATACTATCATGAATGTAAGTTTAAAAATAAGACTGTAAGTAAAAATACTAATTAACAAGAATAAAAAAGCATTGGAAATGCAAAAGGATATAGGGATGGTATGCCAAAAAGTATACAAACAAGATAGCTATGAATGGCTAGGCACATGGAAATAGAATTGCATCCAAAGTATAGCCCTATAGCTTTTTACAACCGTAATGATGGCGCGGAATGAAAATTGGAGAAAAGCTATAGGGCTATACTTTGGATGCAATTCTATTTCCATGTGCCTAGCCATTCATAGCTATCTTGTTTGTATACATTTTGGCATACCATCCCTATATACTTTTGCATTTCCAATGCTTTTTTATTCTTGTAAAAATCATATACACCCCCATTCTAAAGAATAATTGCCACACGGAATTGGAAAGTTTGAGTCATCTAGTATCAAGTTGCAAAGTTCTTTTAGGGGATGGGTACTACACAGCGAGACCTGATGGAGTATGTAAGTACCTCCACTGAACCATCTGTAAAAATTTAAACATCCAGTGTAGCAGCAAATCCTGGGAACATCAACCTGAAAGAACAGCTGGAAATGACTTATATACCATACATTACAACCATGTAATCCTACAGCCACCTACATTGAAAATGCTGCTGTGAAACCTGACATAGTTATAGGGAATAAGTCAGAGAGTGTTGCAACCTTGGTTGTAGCGAGTATTCCTAATGATGGAGGTCTTAACAGAGCTGAAAGGGAGAAACAGACCAAATGTCAAGGTCTCGTGTATGATATGAAAAGAAACTGGAATCTTAGAGAGATATCAATCATACAAGTTATTATAGGTACCACAGGGCTTAGGAAGAAGCACCTGAAGTCCTACCTAACTAATATTCCTGGTGAACCAAGTGCAAAAGACAATTGCACTTAAGGGAATAACGAGGATATTAAAAAGGCTCCCGGTTGGTTTACATAAAAAGCAGGGCAATGTCGGCAGCTGGTTTGGCTGCCCCATAACCAGCGTTACAATCTTCAAAGGAAGAAAATTAAAAAAAAAAGAAGAATATTACTTCTTTCACAAAATCTCAGAGTAAAACTTGCTCACGTTTAACTATAAAATTCACCATAGGGAAATGTATTTTGGGCCAATGTGTTTCATTGCATAGTGGAAAATATACAGACTTTAAAATCTGTGAATAATGATGTAAGTTAGTTTGCTTTTTGGTAAAAAGAAATTTATTAAAAATTCCACATTTGTTTTTTACTGTGTGAAGTCATTTATCAAGATGGGCAAGCTTGATTGACAGTAATAAGTATCTGATATTCAGAAAGGTAAGTAAAGCGTGTGCCTCCATCTTAAATCGTTATGTCTCTAGCATTGGTAATTGTTCATTGATTTTACTTGCTCACTCATTCTATTTATAGCTACAAATTCTTTGACAACTTTCAGATTCTTGTATTTTATGGGCATTGGTATCAGTAAATCATGTATATGAATATAGATCAAAGATACACACTCACACACACACACATATATATATATATATATATATATATATATATATATATATATAACATCTATATTCCAAACTATACAATTATATATATATATATATATATATATATATATATACATATATATAACGTCTATATTCCAAACTATACAATTATATATATATATATATATATATATATATATATATATATATATATATATATATATATATATATATATATTTACCAGTGGTGAAAAAACCGGACTAGAGTGCTCAATGTGTAGCCAGAGCAGTTTATAGGAAATTTATTAGGATCTTCCTCTAGCTGAAACAATATGTAAACTCATTCTGGAATCACAGTAATAAATTTCCTATATATATATATATATACTCCTATGAATTTTTTTGTGTGTATATATATTCATATTAAAAACCCTTCTATTTATTTAAAAAGAAAATACAACTTTCTTATATATGGGTTGTGGAATTGCATTCAACTGCAAAAGATCTAGCTAATTTGCATATTCTTTTAAACATTCATCTGAATTAATTTTCTATTATATTGTTCGATTTTCTCATGGGATGATCATCGTTAGTTAACTATTACGTGTAATCATATTCATGAAGATATTCTATATGATTTATACTTGCGTAATATTTGCATAAAAAAGTTGTAGTAAACACAAACCTCTTTCTATATATATTTATGCATGCATATATATATATATATATATTTAAAAAAAAAAATTCCTATCAAACTCCTCTGCCAGTTTTTGGTCTACAGACATGACACTTAATATATAGCATATTCCAACCTATGCAAAACTTTATATTTGGGTCCTAGCTTGGGAAAATCCGTGCAAAAGTATGAAAATTAAAAAATAAATTGTCCAGTTGAAGGTTGAACAAAGGCATTATTAATATGCATGCGTAATGTAATACCTTTTGATTCATGTTTTAATTTTAAACATGTCTTCATAGCTCAGGTATATACATCAAAGAGAAATATAAATCGTAAGGTAAACGTTATAAATCAAAGATGGCGTAACATTTTAACATGCTAAAATATATAAATGGTAAAATGAAGAACATCTTGAACTTTTGAATATAGACATTTTTTCATTTATTTGTATATGCTCTGTAGTTACATCGAGCTTCATAAATTAAAGGATTGGTATAAATAAAAGGTGAAATATAATTGATTAAGCATATTTTCCCCATGAACTTTATATATATATATATATATATATATATATATATATATATATATATATATATATATATATATATATATATATATATATATACTTCGGAATAAAATTATCCAACAATCAGCTGGTATGGAAACCTGTGATTATAAGATTTACAAGATATTACTGGCAGTAATATTCTATACGTATTATCCGACCTAAATAAAAATTGCTCGATATACAAGATAGAGCAAATAAATCAAATTTTTGTCATTCAATGAATTAAAAAATTTATGACGTGACATGTTTGAGTTTCATATCAAAGATTTTTATTATTCTATGTAAGACAAAGAATACATTAGAAATATTTTAACTCCTTATCCTATAGGATTTCGATGTCTACCATCTCTTCAGAGGAGAAAATATTAGCAAATAGTTATAATGGCTTACAGCTATAACTATAAATAATAAATAAAAATATTTCTAATGTATTCTTTGTCTTACATAGAATAATAAAAATCTTTGATCTGAAACTCAAACCTTTCACGTCATAAATTTTTTAATTCATTGAATGACTAAAATTTTATATATATATATATATATATATATATATATATATATATATATATATATAACACGGAAATTACATAATTGTCGATGCAATAATTTATTTCAACCTTATGGTATTTTCAAGCATCTAAACTAGACAATTACATTTTTGATACTCAAAAATTTTGATGTATCAAAAATGTAATTGTCTAGTTTAGATGCTTGAAAATACCATAAGGTTGAAATAAATTATTGCATCGACAATTACGTAATTTCCGTGTTATATTTTTATGTTATTGCTCTGTTTACCACATTGAGCTCTCATACCCGGATTTCCTACTGGAATTATTCCATTATAACACTATATATATATATATATATATATATATATATATATATATATATATATATATATATATATATATATATATATAAACCCTGTGTATCGTTTTATTGTAGGTTAATATTTTTTTAATTTTGAAATTTCTTTAAAAGGCAGAAGTGAAATTTGGTACACTGAAAGAGCATAACAAGGTGCCTTATTTCTCTGATTTTTGTGTAATTCAAACAAATATTTGAAAAGTTATGCTAATTTTTCTATTTTCTGATAACTTTAAGTGTGTATCACTTTATAGCTAGTGTCTACAAATGTATATTTTCGGTAATAAATCAATATTCTAACTTCATATGTCTAATTATATGAAATAAAGAACATATCCAGTAACAATATTAACCAAAAACAAGAACGAATTTCACATTATTTTGGTTAAGGAAATATTTATTTATCAACATAACTCCCATGCTTCAAAATCACTTTGAATAGCCTATTGTCAACTGATGATGTCAATCGGTGGATTTGAGATGATGTGATGCTATAGGAAACTTTCAAAATCTTCCTCCAAACTTCATCCATCAACGAAAATTGAACAGCCCTTTTATAAACTTTCATCTGTATTATTGGCCAGAGCTGCTCAATTGGGTTTATATCTGGAGAACAAGGTGGCCATGTCATCAAATTTTCTCCACTAATGCCTAATGACTTAAGGTAGGATGTTGTAGCTTTGGCTGAGTGGGATTGGTGCATTGTCATGCATAAAAATCAATTTGCATTGACGCGCCAATGGAAGGTCATCAAGTCATGGTGACAAATGCTCATTTAAAAATAAAATATAAGATTGGCTTGTCAGTTTGACACCTTTTGGCACGCAAAATGTTCCAATTAGTTCATCGCAGATTATTCCAGCCCAAAACATGACACCTTCACCTCCCTGTTGACGATGGAATCGATGAGGGGTAGGGAATCTTTTTTTTTTATTACATTTTCACCCCAAAGAAGGAACATTGCAACTTTGTTGTAGCAGGCTACTATCAGGGACCTAAGTTGCAGGCGTACTATGTAGGGAGTTTAGTAGCAAGATGTTTGTTCACATTACACTTGAACTTCTGCATGTCAGTACAGTTTGGGAAGCAGGAAACCGGAAGAGAATTCTAAAGTCCTGCAGTTCTGGGGAAGAAGCTATTAGAGTAAAAGGCTTTCTTAAATCTAGCGATCTCAACTGTATAGGGGTGGGACTTCATTGCTTGTCGGGTTTGTCGGGTGTATTTTCGTCACGGGGATACAAGGGCTTGTAGTCCATCAGAGCATCCACCATTAAAATACTTGTAACACAGGCAGAGGGATGCAACATTTCGTCGGTGGGACAGGGGCTGAAGTTTAGATGACAGTTCAGGACCTATTAGGTTGGCGACTCTCTTTTGGACACTGTCCAGTAGCGAGAGACTAGTAGCAGATACACCAGCCGAAATGTGACAGCAGTACTCCATACACGGGCGAATGGTGGTTTTGTAGAGGTACAGGATACTTTCAGGCGTAAGTAACTTTCTAGCATGATAGAGAGAGCCCACTTTCTTTGCAGCAGCCTTAGAACTCCAAACTTTGGCCCACGCATCTGGTCCATCAAAGCTGGTTTTCATGTATTTCTGAGCCCAAGCCAAACGTTTTTCTTTTTGAATTTGATTTAAAACAGGTCTTTCTATGGGTATAATGCTTCTTTCAATATCATTTAAGACATTGTAACGTGTCTTTCTGAACAAGGAAGGTATTTCAGCCTTGTCAAATATAGCAGCACTGTTGCTGTCCGGCTGCTTGATAAGTTGATGGCAAATTTTTTCAACATAACGAGCAGAAACTGACATTCTTGTGTTTGTCCTTCCTTGGTTTGATGTTTGGATTTTCAACGAATGAATCCAATGTTCTTCGATCTCTTCCAAGCTCCTTGGCTAGATCTACGAGAGATAAACCTTCTACAAGGCCTGCCACAACATGTTCCTTTTTATTAGCTGTCAATCGACACTTTCTAGGCATATTGGGAGACCTGCAATAAGGTGATAAACACTTAAAATTACCAGATAATAGAAAAATTAGCATAATTTTCGAAATATTCGTTCAAATTCCACAAAAATCAGGGAAATAAGGCACCTTCTTATGCTCTTCCAGTGTACCAAATTTCATTTCTCAGTGTTTCATAGCTATTTCAAAATTAAAAAAAATATTGACCTGCAATAAAACGATATACATGGTTTATATATATATATATATATATATATATATATATATATATATATATATATATATACATATACATATATATATATATATGAGGGCGTTTTTGAAGTAATGCCTCCGATTTTTATTCTGCCCGAATGAATCAGAGGGATTGTAAATTGTGTTGTCATAATGGTGGAGCTTATGTATTTATGACCTGAAAATTTGATCTCTTTGTTGTAAATATTGACGGTATGAGCCTTTAAGAAGGCAACTCCTGTCATCGATGTGCTTCAGAAGCACAGATGCGTCATTCAATTCCTGGATAAAGAATGGTAGTGACTACGTAGAAAAATAAATCTGCAACACAAAAAGGCACTCAAGTGAGATAGCATGTGTAATATTATGACCATATCAGTTGCTAACCACAGTTGGTAACACAGTTTCAGTGGCTAAGGCAATACTGCCAACCCTGCCCTGGTGCCATCTGCAGCTTTTGTCGCCAGGCAAGATATAAAAATAACATTTGTCTTTGTAGATTCATAATGTCTTAATGAAACGAATTCATTTCTAGCCATTGATGACATTATGCATCAACGTTCACCATGTGATATCATGTAAAGATGTGAAATTGTAATGTGCCATGCTTAATCTTCACTTTATCTATTGATCAAATCCAGCTTGATACCTGTTGAGCTATGGTTGAAAACTTGGTTCCAAACTAGCATCAGTGATGCCTATCTGAAGAGTACGGAAATGACTGAGTGTCCTAAAAACTCACAACATTTAATCTCATCATTTCATATAATTTGCCTGCAATGACATATCATTTTTTTTCTTTTGCTCATGCCCCTCTTTCTGTTCTTTTTCCAAAGTTCAGTATTACGAGGATACTCTTTTTGGCCACAATGAGAGAACATTTGTCTGTTAGAATGATATGCATGAGAAATTGCAAGTGTCAGAAGATCCACTGATACTCTCTAGTCATTGATCCCATTTAGCAACCTTACTTGTGAAACAGTCTTCAGTTCATATTCACTTAATAAGTCTATGACTACTTCCAAAGTCTTGTCATGTTGCCACACATACATTTGATTTTTGACATGATACAAGTTGCCTCTATTACTCTTGCATCACAAACACAGATATTTATCTGTGTACCCTTGTAATTTCATCTTAGTCATATTTCATAAGACATCATAGGTGAATTGAAGAAGGAATGTTATTTATGAGTGGTTCTATTGCAATTAATATATACATATACATTTGACGTTAAATAGTCTGGTAAACAGCAAAACAAAATAAACCAAATACAATACGCAAAAGTTCAGCTAGAATTCGCCACTGACAACTTTCTCTCTCAACTTCCAGCACGTCTCTCTCCACTGCCTCTGCCAACAGACATTTTATCAGAAAACTGACCCCATTCCATTTGCATACGTGTGCAGTGGAAGATGAGATCTCACAAGATTACACTTTATAAATCCATGGCTGCCATCTTTAATTTTTCTTTCTCTCAGATCCCATCCAAAGGTAAGTTGTATGACCACACGACACATACACACGGGGGTGCTTTCCTCTTTGATTATTACATTCAACTCTACACTCCCCCCTGGTCTCCAGACCACACATTTGGCATGGTGGATGTAGTCGTTTGTTGCGGGCACTTCTACAAAGGGGGATTGGCTGGACTACTTCATCTTCATGATGAAGATGTGTCAGAACCATTAGCATCAGCGTTAGGGCGTACAGTCATACCATCAGGCTGGACTTCTTCATCTTCATCGAAGCTCTCAGAAGGGGTACTGGAACTATCGGCGTCAGCGTTGGGGTTCACAGTTGTACCATCGCAAGGAATAGGACGGATCCACAGGTCATCGTTGGACGATTCACCGTTACTGCTACTCGCCAACTGGTTCGTATTCAGGGCAGGCAGGATATCCTTCACATGGCCCGGAATACCATTGACTAGCACAGCTTGCTCACTGGTGATGCCAGTGATTCGCCCTCTTTGAAAGCTGCTGGTGCATCGATTATTGGGAGGCTTCACCCAAAGTGTTCCCTAACTCATACGGCCCTTGGGTTTCCTGCCGATCAGGCAGATGGGTGTCAATGTCCTTGATGCACACTTAATAGCAATGGATCGCATTGGTGGATGCGCTTGCAGCAGTCATTCCATTCTTTGGAGTTGCATTATATCTATAGACCGCCTCTGTGATCGAGCATTGTTTTCTTGCTGTGATCCTCTTCGCGCTTCAATAGCACCACTCTGCTATGCCGTTGTAACTTGCTACATATGTACATCTGTGTCTGAGCTGGATCCCCCACTTGTCTACGAAACGTCTGAACTACCCACTGCAGAAGGCTGTGTCATTGTCTGTGAGGATCTTTTCAGGCGACCCCCTTTCATAAAATATGGACTCCAATTCACGGATTACACTGGAGGAATCCTGTCATTAATGGGCGCCAGATTGCAAACCTTGTCGGTTCACAATCGATCAGGGCAAGGAAGTGCTGGCTGCCATAGTGAGTTGTCCATACCCAGTCGGCTCGAAGTTGCGCTTACTCCCAGCTGACCTTTCTGCCATCTGGTCAGGGCGGGGTCGATTGACTGGCATATTTGGCATTCCTTGACTACTGCTTTCACTGCACTTTTGGACACCGACGGATTGGACAACTGCATAAAATAACATGTCCGTCTCACTCCATGGTGTCCACTGAGGTGGTGTATCTTTCTTATTTCATCCGCCACCTCAATAGAGGCAGCACATAATGGTACTGGCTCGGCTTTCTTCTTAATGGTGTCATACTATCTCTGTGCCACCCGAGTGAGCCTATCACCAAGGTTGCAATTTAAAGTGACCAGTACCGCATCCACAGACAGGTTGTACTCTGTTACCAGCTTTTTTACGGTCTTCAACCTCCGTCTGATCAGTATCTTGCTGGCTGCCTTAGTGCACACCTTAGTCTTGCCTGTCGGTGTGTCTGATATCAAGTGGTACACACATAGTGAATCTGTGTGTATGCATAATTTCCTGACTTTCCACTAGAGTGCCAGGTTGATACCTTTTATCATCGCATCGCACTCTGCCAGGTTGATATGAACAGCGTCAATTGCCAGTTGCAACCAACAAGCGTCCTCAATCACAGCACCATTCTTCCCCAACAGCACACCAATTGCTTGAGAGCTCGCATCCACCCACACATTCAGTTTGTCTCCCTACGCGCACCAGTCTCCTTTGGCGGGGTCATCCTGCTTTACCCTTGCGATGGTCTTCTTCACCATGCAAACCAACAGATCGTTGGCTGTTTCATCATCCCAGCCTTTGATGACTGCACTTGCCCTCCTTTTCATGATGCCTGTTGCCACACGAGTCCATTCACACACTGATAGGTGCCCCACAAGTTTTCCACACAGGGAGAATACTGCTCGCCTCATCTAATTTCTGTTTGGGGAAGAGGTCAATGCTGGCACCTTGTCCCCGACCCTGTTTCCCGAACAATCCTGGGCCATATGACCAGTCTTATTACATCGGTAGCAGTGAATAGCTGTCAGTCACCACTGGCAGTTCTTTGCAATGTGGCCCTGGTCATTGCACCTATAACACATGACTTCACCACACAGGACGGGCTCCTGGGACGGTCTATCCTCATTTAATGCACACCGTGCAGCAGCGACTGCCGGTTCTCCAATCTCATAAATATTCTTCATCACGGTCCTGACCCAGTCTACTAGGTCGTTAAGGGACAATGAAGCTATGCTTGAGCTAACGCAAAGGAGTTGCTTTGCTCCGGTTGCGAGCCCTGCCAAAAATTTGCATGCCAAGGCCCACTCAGGCAGCCCACCAAACAACACCGTCAATTTCGTCAGCTCAGCCAAATAAATGTTGACAGTTTCACCGGGATGCAAGGTTCTTGCCTCAAATTGCTTCCAAGCAGTGGCGGGGTCGATAGTGAACGCTTTGTATAATGCCACCTTGATCTTTTCATAATCTTGTTTTTCCTCAGGACTAAGTGGTTGATATATTGCGAAAGCCCCGCCGTACAGATGTAGAGGAACCACATGTTCAATGTTCTTCACACAACAGGCAATGTAGTTCCACCTTCTCCACCCAGTCAAGTACCGGCGTCGAGCCGTCACATTCTGGTATTAATTTAAGGTCGAATTTGTTCCCCATTATGCCGAAATAGCTTGACATTAAATGGGCTGATAAACAGCAAAACAAAATAAACCAAATACAATACGCAAAAGTCCAGCTAGAATTCGTCACTGATAACTTTCTCTCTCAACTTTCAGCATGTCTCTCATCACTGCCTCTGCTAACATACATTTTATCAAAAAACTGACCCTATTCCATTTGCATACGTGTGCAGTGGAAGATGAGATCTCGTGAGATTCCACGAGACTACACCTTATAAATCCATGGCTGCCATCTTTAATTTCTCTTTCTCTCAGATCCCATCCGAAGGTAAGTTGTATGACCACACGACACACACACACGGGGGCGTTTTCCTCTTTGATTATTATACTCAACTTTACAACATTATTAAATATTTAGCAGATAGATCCACGACCATATAATTTAATAAGTTGAGACTAACAGGAAATAGTAACCACTGAGTAATTAACAGGTCAATTTGATGATCCTAAGTTGAAAATTTATTACATTGTGGGAATGTGTTAAAATTAGATATGACGTCACATGGCTCAAAGAGAAAGGGTGATTGAAAATAGAGTCCATTTGGTAGTACATGAAATGTTCAGATGTGTAAGAACATGGGTTGATAGGATATAGCTAATTGGTGATTTCGATCTCTCTCTCTCTCTCTCTCTCTCTATCACACACACACACGCACACACACACACACACACACACACACACACACACACTCTCTCTCTCTCTCTCTCACTCTCTTCCTGTCTCCTCATCCAAAAGTTGATGATTTGGAATGAAGATCACATTGAACAAATAACCGCTGTCTTGCATCAGTTTTGAAGCATTAGTCTTTTTAAAAGTGTTAATAAGGAGTTTTAATTTCAGAATGGCATTCCTTCACCCGGCGAGGATCATGCAAAAGTGTGTAAAAGAATAACGATCAGAAACCACACTAACTGTTGTTGTAATATCTTTTTGAATTCATTTATTCATTTGTGTAAAATATATTTTTTTCTCTTTTTAGTTTTCATTTCATCTCGTATATATTTATTCTAAAGAACATGAGACAATATCAAATAAGTAACATTGTAATATTTACCCTTTTTTCAAATTTCGATTAACTAAATTATCCACTTTTGATTTTGTATTATCAACCTTTCTTAAATTCCTTAATTTTGTGCAACTTTTAAATGAATGCGACAAAACCAGGCTTATTTCTTCTCTGATCACAGTGAATTTCTTTTACCATTTATTATAATTCCTTTGATTAATATGGTTTCTATTGATTTAATTTTTTTTTTTTTTTTTGCTTGATGAATTAAGTTAATGATTACAACAATGTAAGTATTGAATTAAAAGCTTGGGAAACTAAGAATTGATTGGAAAGTGTCAATATATTTATGTCTTTTTGAAAGAACAAAAAGTTTCTTGCAGTGCCACTGAAATGCAATTAACCTTCGAAACGATAATTGAAGTCATTTCAATCTATAGATTAAATTACCTCTGAAAAACACTAATTGATAATATATGGATTCTTTCAGCGCTACATGACAGATATTCATTCGACTTTATTCCTAAATTGGAAAGCAAGACTGATAATTAAATTTTACAGTTAAAACCATTTAAAGCCTCAGACTTGATACTTACATTTTGACAAGTATTATTTTGTATAATGATGAAAAGGAACTGGACAAAAACTATAGTAAAATCAAAATCTGTACTATAAATGTGCTATAATATTTAAGACTCCTTTCTTATGTTTATAAACTTTTGAGATGAGAATTTATAATCCTGTAAAACTCGGGAATCTGAATGGAATTTCGAATAGAACCCTTTATTTAATCTAGTACACTCTCGTTTAACCTGCCATGAACATGCTATCCCCATGGATTAAATAAGACGTTCCCTTCGAAAGTCGAAAAGTCGCCTCCTTTTCTATTTAGATTATATAGATTTTAGCCTTGTCTTATAATATTTTTTTTTTTTTTTTTTTTTTTTTTTTTTTTTTTTTTTTACAAAGGCATCACCACATTATCAAGGCCCAGAGGCCACTCAAGGATAAGGGTTAAAGAGTGTACAGTAGAAATTGGTCAATATAGTAATCATTAGTAATGAAAATTTGGTAAATTTAATAACTTATATGGAACGGCTCATCAAGAACTTATTTACTTTAGACTTGAACACAACCATATTGTAGTCAGCCGGAAAGCAGGAAAACGGAAGACAATTCCACAGGCGTGCAGTTCTAAGAAAGAAGCTTTGTTCATGGAATCTACGTTTAGGTTTAGCCACAGATAAAGAGTGGGGGAAATTATTGATAGTGTTTACAGCTAGACGAGTGTTTCTTGTGAAAGTTTGGCGAGGGGGGACCAAAGATTGAAGCTCAGTTGAACACTTTCCATGAAAATAACGATACATCAGAGACAAACTCGCAACATCTCTTCTGTGAGATAGAGGTTGCAAGGAGGAGAAAAGGACATCTCCTACGAGGCTACGAAGTCTATTTTGAACTCTATCAAGGCAGGACAAGTCCTTTCTAGCAGCTCCTGCCCAGATGTGGCAACAGTATTCCATCCTTGGACGTACCTGGCTCTTATATAGGTAGAGAATAGCATCAGCAGTGAGATATCTACTGGATCGATAGAAAGATCCCACCATTTTTCCAGCGGCCTTGGCAACAGATTTGATATACGTGTTCCATTTAAGATCAGGAGTAATGGTCAAGCCCAGAAGCTTGTCAAAACTTGAGGCCTCCTGAAGACGAGAGCCATTCATTTCAATTGATGACAAATGTGGATTAGAATGTTGATGATGTAAAGAGAGAAGCTTGGTTTTAGATGCATTAAAAGTAACCAGCCACTCCTTTCCCCATTGTACTACATGCTCAAGATCAGAGGAGAGAGAATTGGAGAGAACTTGCTCGTTTACTGTCTTAGATGTGGTACCATAAATGGTAGTGTCGTCAGCATAAATGTCTACAAATGATGTAAGGATATGATTTGGAAGATCATTAATGTAGATCAGGAAAAGAGTTGGGCCCAGGATGGATCCCTGAGGGACACCGGCATTAATACTGTGAGCTTCTGATTTTTGCCCCTCAACTACTACTCTTATGAACCTATCAGAAAGAAATGATTTAATAATTGAGAAGACTTTTCCAGCTATACCATAGCTAGCGATCTTATGAAGTAAACCTTTATGCCATACCCTATCAAAGGCTTTAGATATGTCAAGAGCAATTGCTCTAGAAAGATTGCCACCGTCGAGAGATTTGCTAATCCTATGCGATATAACTGTAATGACATCTGCTGTAGATCTAGCAGAACGGAAACCATATTGAGTGTCACTAAGAAGGTTATTTTTGTTGAGATGTTTGATTACTTCTGTATTTAACACAGATTCTAGCAACTTACTCATGACGCACAGGAGACTTATTGGCCTGTACTGAGAGGGGGATGAGCGATCACCTGAATTCTTAAATACAGGGCATACTGATGAGGTTTTCCAGGGAGATGGGAAACTATTCTCCTTAAGACAACGTTTAAACAGTTTTGTAAGTATGGGCGCTAATTCAGGTTGAAGTTTTTTGAGTACTATAATTGGAATACCATCAGGGCCAGTTGCTTTACTCGAATCAAGGTTTTTGATTAGTTTCGCAACATCACGTACAGATATACGTATATCACATAGCGTGTTTTCTGATACAGGAGGAAATATTGGGGGTTGGCGGTCTTGGTCGCAAAGGGTAGAATTTGCTGCAAAGTTCTTGACAAAGAGTTTGGCTTTGTCTGATGCTGACGAGATTACCTCAGGTCCATTGATAATAGTTGGGATGGAGCACACGCTTCTGTTCAGGATTCTGTTTGCTATTTGCCAAAACTGGTGGGAACCAAGCCGCTGCTCAGCTACTTTGGACTTAACAGATTGAGCATACAACTCTCTTGCGTTCCTTATTACTTTCTTACAATGGTTGCTGGCAGTCCTGAAAACGGCTTTAGTTTCCATACATCTATTACGTTTGAAGCAGTGGAAAAAGTGATTTCTGTGCGCAATAGCAGCAGCACATTCTGGAGAGAACCATGGCTGGCTGTTAGGTTTTTTCTGAAACTTTTTAGAGGGTATGAAATGGTCAATACCTACAATTAACCATTCAGTTAGGTCTAATACTATAGAGGACACATCCTTTTTAAACATGGAATGCAGAGGTAGATCAGATATAAATGTACGGAAGCTATCCCAGTCAGCCTTAGTGTATCGATATACTGTACGATGAAGAGGTACATCTGGGGACTTATTACATTTCATTTTTATCTTAATTGATACAACAGAGTGGTCGGAAGATCCAAGAGGCGACAGAACAGAAACTGAACATAGTTCAGGGCAAGTTGTGAGAAAAAGGTCTAGTAGGCTCGCATACTGGCCATCATTATCGGGCACACGGGTAGGTTCCTGAACAATCTGAGTGAGGTCATAGGCAATGGAGAAATCATGACAGAACCTCCCCTCATCATCGGTCTTGTTTGAGTGGGTCAACCATTCAACGTTGTGAACATTGAAGTCTCCACATACGTGAATGTTAGCTGAAGGATAAGTAGAAAGGACTTGGTCAATTTTCTCAGATATGCTTTGAAAGATAGTAACTCCACTGTTGTGGGGGCGATAGAGAGTAAATATAAATGCAGTAGTGTGAGCTAAAGCAACCCGGAAGCACATATAGGGTAAGTTAGGATCTTCCCTGGAGATGTCCCTCCCACATGGAAAGCTATCTTTAATATAGGCACATATTCCATGCCCATGGCGATCTTGGGGGTCAGATTTAGAAGTTAAGTTAGAGTATCCTGAAATTGCAAACTCATCTAGGGAAATAGCCTGTCCAATGCCAGTTTCACTTAAAAATAAAAGGTCTGGTTTAGTCTCCTGTAATTGGGTTTCAACCTCTGGAAGGTTAGAACGAAGACCCCTGATGTTGGAGAAGGAGACATGGTAGTAGGGGTCTACGTTGGAAGTTGGGGAACCGGGTTTAATCGTGTATTTTTTCTTGAAACTTGTCATGATGAAATTTTGGAATTTGTGGACTAGGTCGACAGATTTACTTAGAGCAGGACAGAGAGGGGAAATTAAGAGAGAAAAAGAAACGAAGAATTTTTTTTTATTTTTTATTTGTAGTTAATGATAAGGTAAAGCCGTAACAATTACCCACTAGTATGGCATCGAGAGGCCCCACCAGAAGCTACTGCATGGTCCAGAATCCATTCACCAAATGGCAATACAGCAGCCCCAGTACTTTGCACCTGCTGATAGGACAGCCTCCTTAGTGGTTAATCCAAGGTTCGGGTCCCTGACTATCAGGCGGATAACGTCAGCCCAGACAAAACGTTTACCTCCAGCACCCTTACTAGTGACATGGCTACAAGGATAGACATAGAAACAGAAAATTTCCGCCATCTCAGCCAACTGTTCGCAAAAATACTGCCAACCTAGAAAACAGCTTTTTCTTCTCCCTTTGTCCGAAAAATCACTCATTTAAAAAAAATGAGGACTGAGGGACAAATAAGAAGAAGCGAGAGTAACAGGAGCTGCCGATAACGCATCCACAATGCGTTTTCTACTCTCCATTAAAAAAACAAAAAAAAAACCAAAAAACTATTAAGTATTGTACTTAATAAAAGTCCAACGGACGTGTTTAAGGGAAAGTATGGTGATAGATTCCCCTCACACGAACTAAAAATGAGTATAATTCGTAATTTTTGCTATCAACTCGGTGGATAAATAAACATATGTACGAGGAAAAAAAAAAAAAAAAAAAAAAAAAAAAAAAAAGGCTAGCATTTAATAAAACAGAAATACACAAATTAAATACTGAAATAAAATGGAGTTGTTAATATTTTAAATCTAAAATAAAAAGCATGATTGAAATCACTTATCTCAACAAAAACAATTCCGTCTCCAAATTGCAAACTGTGTTGAAAGAACTTCAGTTAGTAGCGTTCAAAACATTTTTTTTTTAAAATTAGCCGTTAATAGAAAATCGTGATTTTATTCTGAACTTAAGCTAGTAACGTTTTAAGAAGCTTACGATATAAAAGAAAAGGCTGATGGGGGGGGGGTTCTTCCGAAAGTAAGTTGGTGCCGTTATAAGTAATTTCGAGATAAGATGGAAGCCGGTATTGGACTAGAAAAAAAGCTAGCAATTAATAAAACAGAAATACACAAATTAAATACTGAAATAAAATGGAGTTGTTAATATTTTAAATCTAAAATAAAAAGCATGATTGAAATCACTTATCTCAACAAAAACAATTCCGTCTCCAAATTGCAAACTGTGTTGAAAGAACTTCAGTTAGTAGCGTTCAAAACATTTTTTTTTTGAAATTAGCCGTTAATAGAAAATCGTGATTTTATTCTGAACTTAAGCTAGTAACGTTTTAAGAAGCTTACGATATAAAAGAAAAGGCTGATGGGGGGGGGGGTTCTTCCGAAAGTAAGTTGGTGCCGTTATAAGTAATTTCGAGATAAGATGGGAGCCGGTATTGGACTAGAAAAAAAGCTAGCAATTAATAAAACAGAAATACACAAATTAAATACTGAAATAAAATGGAGTTGTTAATATTTTAAATCTAAAATAAAAAGCATGATTGAAATCACTTATCTCAACAAAAACAATTCCGTCTCCAAATTGCAAACTGTGTTGAAAGAACTTCAGTTAGTAGCGTTCAAAACATTTTTTTTTTGAAATTAGCCGTTAATAGAAAATCGTGATTTTATTCTGAACTTAAGCTAGTAACGTTTTAAGAAGCTTACGATATAAAAGAAAAGGCTGATGGGGGGGGGGTTCTTCCGAAAGTAAGTTGGTGCCGTTATAAGTAATTTCGAGATAAGATGGAAGCCGGTATTGGACTAGAAAAAAAGCTAGCAATTAATAAAACAGAAATACACAAATTAAATACTGAAATAAAATGGAGTTGTTAATATTTTAAATCTAAAATAAAAAGCATGATTGAAATCACTTATCTCAACAAAAACAATTCCGTCTCCAAATTGCAAACTGTGTTGAAAGAACTTCAGTTAGTAGCGTTCAAAACATTTTTTTTTTGAAATTAGCCGTTAATAGAAAATCGTGATTTTATTCTGAACTTAAGCTAGTAACGTTTTAAGAAGCTTACGATATAAAAGAAAAGGCTGATTGGGGGGGGTTCTTCCGAAAGTAAGTTGGTGCCGTTATAAGTAATTTCGAGATAAGATGGAAGCCGGTATTGGACTAGAAAAAAAGCTAGCAATTAATAAAACAGAAATACACAAATTAAATACTGAAATAAAATGGAGTTGTTAATATTTTAAATCTAAAATAAAAAGCATGATTGAAATCACTTATCTCAACAAAAACAATTCCGTCTCCAAATTGCAAACTGTGTTGAAAGAACTTCAGTTAGTAGCGTTCAAAACATTTTTTTTTTGAAATTAGCCGTTAATAGAAAATCGTGATTTTATTCTGAACTTAAGCTAGTAACGTTTTAAGAAGCTTACGATATAAAAGAAAAGGCTGATGGGGGGGGGGGTTCTTCCGAAAGTAAGTTGGTGCCGTTATAAGTAATTTCGAGATAAGATGGAAGCCGGTATTGGACTAGAAAAAAAGCTAGCAATTAATAAAACAGAAATACACAAATTAAATACTGAAATAAAATGGAGTTGTTAATATTTTAAATCTAAAATAAAAAGCATGATTGAAATCACTTATCTCAACAAAAACAATTCCGTCTCCAAATTGCAAACTGTGTTGAAAGAACTTCAGTTAGTAGCGTTCAAAACATTTTTTTTTTTAAATTAGCCGTTAATAGAAAATCGTGATTTTATTCTGAACTTAAGCTAGTAACGTTTTAAGAAGCTTACGATATAAAAGAAAAGGCTGATGGGGGGGGGGGTTCTTCCGAAAGTAAGTTGGTGCCGTTATAAGTAATTTCGAGATAAGATGAAAGCCGGTATTGGACTAGAAAAAAAGCTAGCAATTAATAAAACAGAAATACACAAATTAAATACTGAAATAAAATGGAGTTGTTAATATTTTAAATCTAAAATAAAAAGCATGATTGAAATCACTTATCTCAACAAAAACAATTCCGTCTCCAAATTGCAAACTGTGTTGAAAGAACTTCAGTTAGTAGCGTTCAAAACATTTTTTTTTTTTAAATTAGCCGTTAATAGAAAATCGTGATTTTATTCTGAACTTAAGCTAGTAACGTTTTAAGAAGCTTACGATATAAAAGAAAAGGCTGATGGGGGGGTTCTTCCGAAAGTAAGTTGGTGCCGTTATAAGTAATTTCGAGATAAGATGGAAGCCGGTATTGGACTAGAAAAAAAGCTAGCAATTAATAAAACAGAAATACACAAATTAAATACTGAAATAAAATGGAGTTGTTAATATTTTAAATCTAAAATAAAAAGCATGATTGAAATCACTTATCTCAACAAAAACAATTCCGTCTCCAAATTGCAAACTGTGTTGAAAGAACTTCAGTTAGTAGCGTTCAAAACATTTTTTTTTTGAAATTAGCCGTTAATAGAAAATCGTGATTTTATTCTGAACTTAAGCTAGTAACGTTTTAAGAAGCTTACGATATAAAAGAAAAGGCTGATGGGGGGGGGGGGGTTCTTCCGAAAGTAAGTTGGTGCCGTTATTAGTAATTTCCAGATAAGATGGAAGCCGGTATTGGACTAGAAAAAAAGCTAGCAATTAATAAAACAGAAATACACAAATTAAATACTGAAATAAAATGGAGTTGTTAATATTTTAAATCTAAAATAAAAAGCATGATTGAAATCACTTATCTCAACAAAAACAATTCCGTCTCCAAATTGCAAACTGTGTTGAAAGAACTTCAGTTAGTAGCGTTCAAAACATTTTTTTTTTTAAATTAGCCGTTAATAGAAAATCGTGATTTTATTCTGAACTTAAGCTAGTAACGTTTTAAGAAGCTTACGATATAAAAGAAAAAGCTGATGGGGGGGGGGTCTTCCGAAAGTAAGTTGGTGCCGTTATAAGTAATTTCGAGATAAGATGGAAGCCGGTATTGGACTAGAAAAAAAGCTAGCAATTAATAAAACAGAAATACACACATTAAATACTGAAATAAAATGGAGTTGTTAATATTTTAAATCTAAAATAAAAAGCATGATTGAAATCACTTATCTCAACAAAAACAATTCCGTCTCCAAATTGCAAACTGTGTTGAAAGAACTTCAGTTAGTAGCGTTCAAAACATTTTTTTTTTTAAATTAGCCGTTAATAGAAAATCGTGATTTTATTCTGAACTTAAGCTAGTAACGTTTTAAGAAGCTTACGATATAAAAGAAAAGGCTGAGGGGGGGGTTCTTCCGAAAGTAAGTTGGTGCCGTTATAAGTAATTTCGAGATAAGATGGAAGCCGGTATTGGACTAGAAAAAAAGCTAGCAATTAATAAAACAGAAATACCCAAATTAAATACTGAAATAAAATGGAGTTGTTAATATTTTAAATCTAAAATAAAAAGCATGATTGAAATCACTTATCTCAACAAAAACAATTCCGTCTCCAAATTGCAAACTGTGTTGAAAGAACTTCAGTTAGTAGCGTTCAAAACATTTTTTTTTTGAAATTAGCCGTTAATAGAAAATCGTGATTTTATTCTGAACTTAAGCTAGTAACGTTTTAAGAAGCTTACGATATAAAAGAAAAGGCTGATGGGGGGGGGGGGGGTTCTTCCGAAAGTAAGTTGGTGCCGTTATAAGTAATTTCGAGATAAGATGGAAGCCGGTATTGGACTAGAAAAAAAGCTAGCATTTAATAAAACAGAAATATACAAATTAAATACTGAAATAAAATGGAGTTGTTAATATTTTAAATCTAAAATAAAAAGCATGATTGAAATCACTTATCTCAACAAAAACAATTCCGTCTCCAAATTGCAAACTGTGTTGAAAGAACTTCAGTTAGTAGCGTTCAAAACATTTTTTTTTTGAAATTAGCCGTTAATAGAAAATCGTGATTTTATTCTGAACTTAAGCTAGTAACGTTTTAAGAAGCTTATGATATAAAAGAAAAGGCTGATGGGGGGGGGGGGTTCTTCCGAAAGTAAGTTGGTGCCGTTATAAGTAATTTCGAGATAAGATGGAAGCCGGTATTGGACTAGAAAAAAGCTAGCAATTAATAAAACAGAAATACACAAATTAAATACTGAAATAAAATGGAGTTGTTAATATTTTAAATCTAAAATAAAAAGCATGATTGAAATCACTTATCTCAACAAAAACAATTCCGTCTCCAAATTGCAAACTGTGTTGAAAGAACTTCAGTTAGTAGCGTTCAAAACATTTTTTTTTTTAAATTAGCCGTTAATAGAAAATCGTGATTTTATTCTGAACTTAAGCTAGTAACGTTTTAAGAAGCTTACGATATAAAAGAAAAGGCTGATGGGGGGGGGGGTTCTTCCGAAAGTAAGTTGGTGCCGTTATAAGTAATTTCGAGATAAGATGGAAGCCGGTATTGGACTAGAAAAAAAGCTAGCAATTAATAAAACAGAAATACACAAATTAAATATCTTTGCTTACATGCATGTATATCGCATACAGACATCGGCAAATTTACATGTATAATGTTCATTAAGCATTAGCTGACATTTTTTTTGTGCGCATGTGCGTACATTTGGTTTTTTTCTCAGGCTGGAACGCTCGGTTCTTTTTAATTTCAATTCTAACTGATGATATCAACACATTTTTTATATTTTTGTATTAAAAAAAAAATGAAATCATCTGTACATTTTACTCAGTTTGAAATTTGTAATATGAAAACAAACCTATATATCTTTTTTACGATCTCATATTTACTTAATTTCATACATTATTTTAAGATGGAGGAGGAACAGTGTTGAAATAATAACGTTATGATTTAGAAAGTCATTCTAAATATAGGGAGGGGAAGGTATTATTTAAACTATTCTGTACTTTCACCTAACAATTTATTAAATAAGAAACTGACATGTATTATCTCTATTTTTGTTTAGTATTAGTAAACATCAAGTATCTGTTTCTCAATCCAATATCTTGATTAGTTTATTGTAAAGCAAGTGTTGCCTAATCACTAACTGCACTTTAAAATATTTATTTTTTTGAGTAGCATGAATTTTAAATAAGGTGCTTCTACATTGTAGTACCCATATTAAAAACATACAAACAATTTATAATGAAATCATGTATTTCGAAAAATTGCTGAGTCATTTTCCGGAAGTGACGCCATGTGATGATGATGGTGGTGGTGGTGGTGGGGGCAAGCATGATTATGTTGCTTTAAAAAGTACTCTGGAGGCCTCCAGGGATTACCAAACCTTCTATTTTTAGGTAAGGTTGGGGTGGTGTGAATTAGTGCCTGTTAATTCTCCCAAGCATTACCATCACTTTTTCTGTTTATGGAGAGGGGGGCAATAGACGATTTCGCTGAAATGCTGCGTCAGAACAGGTACTACACTTTGATCTTAGCCAAAAAGCCAAGTAAGCATAATATAGTTTTCTACCAGGCATTACATCCTTCTAAAAAAAAATACAAAATAACTGACACAGCATATATATTTAAGAGGTGGGGAGGGGTATATGGAGTAAGTCCCGGAAATGGCTGATCTCAAAAATACTTTATTTCATATATATTTTTAAAAGAAGTGGGGATGCAGAGTCAGGCCCGGAAACGGCTGAAGCAGTTTACGATCTCCAAATTACTTTATCTAATACATAAAACCTGAAACAGTCTACGATTTAGACATTACATTTTTCCATGTATATTTTTAACGGTGGGGTGGGGGATATGAAATCAGTCCAGGAAATGGCCAAAACCGTTTATGAGTTAGACATTACTATATTTTATTCGTGTTTTTAACAGTGCCAGAAAAGGCTGCAACATTTTACGTTTTGGACATTAATTTATTTAATGTATATTTTTAACAGTGGGCTGGGGGATAAGAAGTCAGTGCTGGAAATGGCTGAAACAGTTTACGATTTAAACATTACTTTATTTCATATATATTTTTAACAGACATTATTACATAGTTATTACTTTCGTTAGGGGAAGGGCGATAATGTGAGTTAAAATTATGAAAAATGATTGTCTAAATTAGTAACATATCCAAGAATTATGAAAAATGATGAAATGTTAGTTGTTGGTATTTTCTTTAATGAAATAATTGTCCCAAACAATATATCAAAGTTATTATTCTCGAAAGGGGGGGGGATAATAAGGGTTAAAATTATGTAAACTTATTGTCGAAATTAGTAACATATCCAAGAATTATGAAAAATTATGTAATGTGAGTTAATTGATTGGTGTGTTTGTAATGAAATAATCAACTCAAATAATAAATAAAAGTTATTATTTTCGTAAGGGGTGGCTATAATGTGGGTTAAAATTATAAAAAAATGATTGTCAGAATTAGTAACATATCCAAGAATTATGAAAAATGATGAAATGTGAATTGATTGGTGTGTTTGTAATGAAATAATCAACCCAGACAGTATATCAACGTTATTTTTTTTCGTAAGGTGGGAGGGGGATAATGTGGGTTAGAATTATGAAATTGTCCAAATTAGTAACACATCCAAGAATTATGAAAATGATGAAATGTGAGTTACTTGATTAGTGCATTTGTAGTGAAATAATACACCCAGACAATATATCAAAAGTATTATTTTCATACGAGAGGCGGGGGGATTATGTAGGTCAGCATTATGAAATATAATTGTCGAAATTAGAAACATATCTAGGAATTATGAAAAATGATGAAATGTTAATTAATTGATTGGTGCGTTTGTAATTAAATACTCGGCCCAGACAATACATCAAAGTTATTATTTTCGTTCGGGGGGAGGGATAATGTGGGTTACAATTATGAAAAACGATTCTCGAAATTATTAACATATTCAAGAATTATGAAAAATGATGAATTGTGAATTTATCGATTGGTGTGTTTTTAATGAAATAATCGGCCCAGACTATGTATCAAAGTTATTATTTTCACAATGGAGGCCGATAATTTAGGTCAAAATTATGGAAAATGATTGTCAGAATTAGTAACATATCCAGGAATTATATAAAATGATTAAATGTGAATTAATCGATTGGCTTGTTTGTAGTGAAATAATAAACCCAGAAAATGTATCAGAGGTATTATTTTCGTAAGGTGGGGGGCATAATGTTAGTTATCATTATAAAAATGATTGTCAAAATTAGTAACATATTCAAGACTTCTGAAAAATGATGAAATGTGAGTTAATTGATTGGTGCGTTTGTAATGAATTATTCGGCCCAGACAACATATCAAAGTTATTATTTTCGTAAGGGGGTGGCGATAATGTGTGTCACAATTATGAAAACTGGTTGTCGAAATTAGTATCATATCCAGGAATCATGAAAAATGATAAAATGTGAATAAATCGATTGATATGTTTGTAACGAAAAAAAAAACAACACAGACAATATATCAAAGTTATTATTTTTGTAAGGAGGGTTGTAATGTACGGTTAAAAAATGATTGTCGAAATTAGTAACATATCCAGGAATTATGAAAAATGATGAAATGTATATAAATTGATTGGTACGTTTGTAATTAAAAATAATCCCAGGCAATATATCAAAGTTATATTTTTAGTAAAGCGGGGGGCGATAATGTGGTTTACAATCATAAAAAATGATTCTCGGAATTAGTAACATATCCAAGAATTATGAAAAATGATGAAATGTGAATTAAACGATGTTTGTGTTTGTAATGAAGTAATCAGCCCAGACAATATATCAAAGTTATTATTTTTGTAAGCGAGGGCCGAAAATGTGAGTTAAAATTATGAAAAATGATTGTCGAAATCAGTACCAGATCGAAGAATTATGAAAAATTATGAAATGTTAGTTAATTGATTGGTGCGTTTGTAATGAAATAATCGGCCCAGACAATATATCAAAGTATTATTTTCGTAAAGGGTGGGGGCGATAATGTGGTTTAAATTATGAAGAATGATTATCGAAATTAGTAACATATCCAGGAATTATGAAAAATGATGAAATGTGAGTTAATTGATTAGTGCGTTTGTAATGAAATAATCAACCCAAACAATACATCAATGTTATTATTTTTCGTAAGGCTATAATGTGGGTTTAAATTATGAAAAATGATTGTCTGAATTAGTAAGCGATATGTATGTCAAAATTATGAAAAATGATTGTCTGAATTAGTAACATATCCAAGAATTATGAAAAAGGATGAAATGTTAATTAATCGATTGGTGTGTTTGTAATGAAATAATCAACTCAGACAATAAATCAAAGTAATTTTTTGTAATGAAGGGGTGTTGATGTGGGTAATTATGAAAAATGATTCTCGAAATTAGTAAAGCATCCAAGAATTATAAAAAATGATGAAATGTGAATTAATCGATTGGTGTGTTTGTAATGAAATGAACAACCCAGATAATATATCAAAGTTATCATTTTCGTAAGCGGGGGCCGAAAATGTGGGTTAAAATTATGAAAAATGATTGTCAAAATCAGTACCAGATCTAAGAATTATGAAAAATGATGAAATTTGAGTTAATTGATTGGGGCATTTGTAATGAAATAATCGGCCCAGACAATATATCAAAGTATTATTTTCGTAAAGGGTGGGGGCGATAATGTGGTTTAAATTATGAAGAATGATTATCGAAATTAGTAGCATATCAAGGAATTATGAAAAATGATGAAATGTGAGTTAATTGATTAGTGCGTTTGTAATGAAATAATCAACCCAGACAATACATCAATGTTATTATTTTTCGTAAGGGGGGGAGCTATAATATGGGTTTAAATTATGAAAAATGATTGTCTGAATTAGTAACATTTCCAAGAATTTTGAAAAATAATGAAATGTGAGTTGATTGATTGGTGTGTTTGTAATGAAATAATAAGCCCAGACAATTTATCAGTTTCTGTAAGTGTTCAACAATATTTTTCTGAATTTTCAATGTTAACTTCGGGGAGTGACGTCACAGTGAGTAGAAAGACGCATGATTATGTTGCTTTTAAACGTTCTCTGGAGTTCTCTATGAATTAACAAATCTTAACTTTTGGGGTGGGGCTGGAGAGAGTAATGTCCATTTTGGGGTCACTATGCAATCTCCCACAATGTAATATTCCAAAAATATGGAATAACTATGGAATCATATTCCGGAAATGACGTCGTTTCTCTTAATAATGTGTTGTTGGCGGTTGTGGTAGTAAGGGGGGGAACTATATTAATATTGAAATTTGTGGTAAAGTAAAAGTTGCCTAATGATCATTCGCTCCAATGCATTAATGTAACTATTTGGAAAACCTGCTTAATTATGGTCAAGAAATAATATCACTTCACTTAAAATGATGGTGTCAATAGTAGGGAGGGAGGGAACACAGTAATGTGGAATTTCGTAGTGAAGCAAGGGTTGCATGATCACAAAGCTTCTCAACATATTTGTTTATTTGTTTGTAAAGCCAGCTGAGTAATCTTCTGAACATGACATCTTCTTTTCAAAAAGTTTTGTTGTCGGTAGTTTGGAGAAAATTAAACAGATCATTGTGGAATTTGATAATGAAGCAAGGGTTATCTAATCACTTAACTGTGTCAATGTATTTATGCATTAATTTTAAAATTCTGCTGAGACATCTACGAAAAATGACATCATTTTTCTTACAATGATAGTGCCGATAGTGAGGAAGGAAAGAAACACAGTAATGTTGAAATTTATGGTGAAGCAAGGGTTGCAAACTCATTAACCAACACAATGTATTTATGTATTAATTTGAAAATCCTAATGATCCATCTTCTAAATATGATTTCAATTTTCTTAAAATGATGGTAGCTTTGGTGGGAAGAGAAATTATTTCATATATGTTGTACAATGCCCGTCGAGAGTATGTTAAATTGTTTCATATATGTATATAAATTACCCGTCCGAAGGTAGGTAAACATATTTTAAATATGTGTTGTAAATTACCCGTCCCAAAAAGGTAAAATTATTTCATATCAATTCTCTAAATTACCTATCCTAGGGAAGGTACAATTATTTCATACATGTGTAATAGCCGTTCTAGGGTAGGTAAAATATTCTTTTGCTCATAATAGCAAATGATACATACACATTAAAATTTCCTCTCTCCAAAGAATAACAATTATATACAAAATCAACTTCAATTTTCTCATTGTTTATACGGTCCCGAGCAACGCCAGATAGCCCCGCTCTTATAATTATAATCTTTATCTTTATTTACTGCTTATTTTTTTTATATGTCTGTATGTATTGTGTGCACGTGTGTTTTGCATACTTATATGCATATGTATTAAAGGCTAACATGACACCTTCTCATTGGGTATACCTTCTTATCCTTCCTCTTCCGTGCATGCACATCTCTTTCACTACACTGAGGAAGACTGAAGATACGGTCGAAAATATGTTCTTGTAAAAAAATAATTTTAATTTTTTTCAGTAATAATATTTTGCATTCCTGCACGTCACCAACTGAAAACTAATAAAGAATAGTTATAAACTGTTATACTTTTCGTATTATTTTTATGCATTTCACACGCACTCATATATATATATATATATATATATATATATATATATATATATATATATATGACCTCTTAGACATCATCCTCAAGTATCTTCAGCTTCTCCATACAAGGGTTTGTCCCTCTCTATAGCCTTACACGAGGATGCATTATCCTACAAGTAAACTCTAACTGAATAACCGAATATTGAAAATAACATGGTGTTCAAAGCCTAAAATAAAATTTCCTCGATACGTCTTTACACCAACTCGTATGAGGAATGATGTACTTTTTTATGTGATATTAGCTCCAATAGCAGTACTTAGCAAAATGCTCCACCAGACCAGATGAATTCTTGTTCTGGAATTCATCCAAATTCACAAAAGACTACAATAAAAATAAACTATGACATGACTAAGTGTTTAATTTAGGAAAGAAAAATCTGTGTTCTTCAGTGTTACTAACTCAAAATTTAAAAGGTAGGGCAGAATCTTGATTTAACACTCGGATATATACATATATATATGTGTGTGTGTGTGTGTGTGTGTGTGAAACAGGGGCCCTTGATTTCTGAGAATTTACTGAAACAGTATGGAAACAAAACTGAACAGTAATTATAACAGTAACTATATATATAACGGCAACTATAACAGTAAAGAACACAAAACATATCTGGTTAGTACACTCGTTAAACTAAGTGCCAGAAAGATCAAGACAATTGCACTTAAAGCAACAGTTACAAACCTAAAAAGATCTCTATTGGAGTCTCTGAAATAGTGGGTGAATTTTTGGTGTTTGGTAGAATGCTTCATCCTCAGTAAAAATAAAAAGAAAAAAAGCACATATGCTATATTATAACTGTAAGCAGATTTCTTAGAATGAACATTATAGTCTTACACAAGCTACACAGATACTACATCATAATTCTATGTGTACCATACAGATATTGCTGATTTTACATTGACGTGCGAAGTGTGAATCAATACATTATTCATGATCAGTTAAATGCATATACCAAAAATGTTGCCATTAACATGCACAACTTTTTGACCAATTACTGCAAATTTATTTCTTCTATTATAAGAAATGCTTAGACATTTATCTATGAATTTTGTCCACTCTTGGTTATTGAATATTCTAAGATGGTGATGCTGATCATTTAGTAACTACTTGTAAAACAATGGAGAGTCTATTTGTTAAGTTAAAAAATTGGAGGAATGCTATGAAAAGTAAAGGTCTGAGAATGAATGTTACCTAGACCAAAGTGATGATCGGTGGTTGCAATAGAAAATCCCAGAAAGAGGAAATTCTCCTGCTTAGTCTGTGGAAATGGAGTCGGTGAAACTAAATTTTTGATGGTACTTATAAGCATTCAGTACACAAGGGCAGTAGAATTACAAGTAGGTTGAGAGATGATAACCAGTTTGTAAGCAAGAAATCTAAGTCAATTGAAACAGATGAGAATGCAAGTGTGAACAAAGTATATTCAGATGTCGAAGCTATTGAGGTTGTTAAAAAGTGTTACTTTAACAATACTACTGCAGCACAGGAAGAGCTAATGCTGGTGTTAGTGCAAGAGTTAATAGTAAATAATGCAATTTCAAGGAACTTCTGCTATTACTAACGAAATAACAGGGTGTTACCATTGTTGAGCAAAGGAAGAGCTTGACCTATGTAAGCAGTTTGATCATGTATAGAAATGAAACTTGGCCAGTCAGTTTTAAGGACACACATTGCATGAAGAGAAATAATATGAGAATGATACAATGGATATCAAATCTAAGTTTTAAAGACAAGCTTAGATCTGATGAACTCGAAGGAAGATTAAATCTGGACAGTATAGAGAGATGTGTGCAGAACAGGCGACTTTGTTGTTGTTATCGCCACATTGAAAGAAGATATATAAGAATTTTAAGTAAATGTAAACCAATTGAGATAGCAGGGTTAGTTGGCAGGAAAACACAGGAGCAAGTGATGGGTTAAAAATAGAAGACCAAATAAAGAACTGTCCAGAGATATTTGAGTTTGGAAGTCAATTTCTAAAACCTACACATGCCAGTGTGTAAAACGGAAACGAATGTTAAACGAAATATGATGATGATTTCATTTGACAAGATAATCATCAATAACATTTCAGATTGAGTAGGAAGTAATGAGGTAGAGAAATTGGAAAATTATGTTATTTTTATTTTTGAATCCATAAATGAAGAGGAAAAAAAAAACAAAGTAACATTTACACAAATTTAAGAAGTTGGAAGAATAACAACTTGATTGAAATGTTTTACTTTCTGTTTTTTTTTTTCAAAACCAAAACTTTATTTCAAATAATGTTTGTTCATGTTCACTTTTTTGCTGCTTCTTTCTCCCACCCTGCCCCCATCTTCAACACAACTTAATTCTGCTTCTGGCTTACAAATTCTCTCCTCAGAAAAACAACTCTGCCTTACAATATTCAAGCAAATGACGTGATGAAAAAGAAATCAAAGTACAGTCGATCTTTGATAAAACTATATTTAAATATAATTCATTTCCCAAATCCCAAACTGCTTTGATCTTTTATCTTTGATGGTAGAGGCTATTCTTGCTACCGGCTCTGGGAATAAATCAAACGTATCCAGACAGAAATCAAATTGGTCTGTGGAATCGAGATGAGAATATGACATCAGTTTAAGTATGAATAAGTTGGTAGGGACAAGAGTCACATTCTGATTCTAACCTTTCAACTCTATTGTATCCTTTCTAATGTACTGATCTAATTTGAAAGACTCCTGATTTAGGGTTAAACGGGACAGAATAAAATGGTTCTAAGAAATAATCTATTCTTCTTTCGTGAAATAATGAATTCATGAAGAACTGTTTTATCAAATTAAACATTGCAGTTAAAGAATACAAACGATATTTTTGTCATATTATTAAAGCAATAACGACCCTTCTTATGATATTGTTTTTTTAATAGTAAGGTAACTCATCGGTTTTAATATGACTGACAACTGAAAAGCGTAATAGTAAAGAAATTGAATAAATGAAAATCGACGGATGCACATCATAAAAATAGAACAGGATTAATTCTTCATATTATTATGATTCTTTGAACTACTGTTCTCATCTTGAGTGTTATTTTCAAAACGTTTTAGTCGATCTAACCTCCAATCCTTTTTAGGTGCATCTTGTTGAGCTCATGAATCTTTGTTGAACTCATAAATATGCACAAAATTTCAAGTGGAACCCTTTATTTAATCCATGGGTTAATATGTTCTTGTTTAACGACGTCGTCATCATCATCAGCGGAAGCAGAAACAGCAGCAGTTACTGATACGAACAACCCCTGTGTAAAATGTTAAATGATCTCAAGTTAGACTGGGCTTGTTTGAATGTCAGAAGTTATGGGCAAGATCCAGTGGGGTGTGGAGGTCTAGTGATGCCTGAGGTCAACTTTTTGATTGTATGCTCCAAAGACTCAAGAGAAATCCTAGTATTGAGAAATATTATGAGAAAGAAAGTTTGAATATGACTGGACCCCCCCCCTCCCGCTACCGGGGGGGGCACTGCCCTGTAACTCTCTCCCATCTGCACATTACTGGTGAAGTCAAGGTTTGGCAAGCTGGGTTGAGGAAAGAACATAGGTTTTAATAAGTAATCATCATCATCAGATATGAGAAATTAATAAGGATGAGGTAATAGATGAGAAAGGTTGTGACTCCACAGCAGAAATACATATATATTAATAGATGATTGACGTCTGAAAGGAAAACAAAAAGACTTCCAGCTGACACTTGATTTGTTTTCAGGAAGTTGAGTGTCCTTATTTTTATATATCTCTCTTTCCTTTCCCGTTCCAATGAAGAATTTATATAAAATAAAAATAAAAATAAACTGTATATATTTCCATCTCCAGGACTTATACAGATTAACTATCCATCGCAAACTCTTTTGAAATTAAACCAGACTTTCAATTCAAAAGTGACTGATATATATAAGCAGTATATAACAAAAAAGTGTGCGTCTATTGTGTAAAATTGAATTAACTTGAAATAGAGCATTTGACTTTATTCATTTAGATAATAAAAATATCCGCCTTGGTGAGCTATCATGATGTTTAAACTTTTTAGGATCTTCCCTCTTCACAGAAATAGCAGCTCAGGATAAATACTACTAAGCTGTTGGTGAATATGTTTCTATTTGTCGTGATCACATTTGAGTAGTTTATTTGTCTCATATACATTAATTATGAATGCATATCTTATATTTCTTTTTGTTTGTCCGTCTATCTGTCCATTCTGCTTTTTCTTGGAAACTATTGGACCGATATGGCTAAAATTTTGTATGAACCTTTGTTATGATAAAGTGTAGCGAACTACGAGAAAATTAATAGGGACTAGTATTTAATGCAAAACTAAGCACATATTTAACCATCAATTTGGTATAAAGTACTCCTTCTAAATCCACGGCCTCTAACATTTAAGGGTCTAAAAAGTTTAGTTTATTGATATGCACATTCCTTTAACATAACAAGACTTGATCTGCAACAAACAAAAACAGTTTTTTGTATAACGAATCCAAAAAAAGAAAAGAAAAGGATAATGATGTTTGCCTCAAACAACTTTTTGGTAGATGTTCTCAATACTGACTTTAAAATAAAATACCCTAAAGAACCCAACCAGGAAATAACTATGTAACTGCAGCAATCTTGGATATATATTATTTTCTTTTTACATATTTTCTAGGTTTTATCGACTTCCTTGTCAGCAATCATCCAACTGCTAAGAGTCTGCGAGAAGCTGTGATATTCAAAATTGTACCTATGCTGAATCCTGATGGAGTTTACCTTGGAAATTACAGGTAAGCTTTTTGTTGTTAGCTTTTTTAATATTATTTCCTATCTCTCTGTGTAGAACCAATGTAGAGATTATGCTTCAAAATAAAAAAAGAAGAAACTTACGTCTTCGAAACAAACATGCCTTTTCCTCATGAGGAA
>NC_136497.1:93266430-93316430 GCF_053919585.1 Euprymna scolopes
TTTTGAGTTATTTTGAGGGGAAAATAAATTAATTCTGTTATATATGCTGCAGACAGACTACTTTTCATTGTGTCAAAAAATCATTTTTTCAGTGTTGTCCTATGAAGAGCTATACTTAAATATTTGAAGAAATGTGAGGGGTGTACTCACTTTTGTGATACACTGTGTATAGTAGAACCCCGGGATACGACATTAAAATTAGCAACAAAATAAAGTACAATATATAATACATACAAATATATAATCAAATAACATTATAAATAACACCGTAAGGTGGGGAAAATACCGTAACCAGGAACCGGAAAACATTGTATTCCACATTGTAACCTGAAAATAACCGTATCCTAGGGCCACTGTATGCCAGGGTTCTACTGTGTGTGTATATATATATATATATATATATATATATATATATATATATATATATATATATATATATATAAAGATTGGATGAGGAATTAAATACAATTACAGAAGCTTTGTCCAATAATGGGTATCCTTTAGATGTAATTGAAACCACCATTAAAAGGAAAAGAGCAGATTTTTTATGAACAAAACCCAATATGGTGAATAAATGTCCGGTTTATATTCGATTGCCGTGGTTGGGGAAAGTAAGTGAAAGATTCACCAAACAAATTAGTTCAACTGTTGAAGGATTTTTTTTTTTTTTTTTTTTTTTTTTTACACAGTGATCACCACTTATCAAGGCCCGGAAGCCACTCAGGGATAATGGTTATTGTAAGTACATCACGTTAGTGAGGAGATTTTATGAAGTGTTTAATTAGGGGGGCGGTTCATTAGGAATTTGTTTACATTAGACTTGAAGACATCCAAGTTGTAGTCCGGAGGGAAGCAGGCAGACGGAACAGAGTTCCACAGGCGTGCAGTTCTAAGAAAGAAGCTTTGCTCATGAAATCCGCGTTTTGATTTAGGCACAGATATAGAGTGGGGGAAATTTTTCACAGTGGATTCAGCTAGACGGGTGTTTTTCGTGAAAGATTGGCGAGGGGGGACCAGGGATTGGAGTTCAGACGAGCACCTGCCATGAAAATAACGATAAAACAAGGATAGGCTCGCAACGTCTCTTCTGTGGGAGAGGGGTTGCAGGGTAGAGAAAAGGGCATCCCCCACTAAACCACAAAGTCTATTTTGTACTCTGTCAAGGCATGATAGGCTGTTTTTGGCAGCTCCTGCCCAGATATGGCAACAGTATTCCATCCTTGGCCGTACTTGGCTTTTATATAGATAGAGAATTGCATCAGTAGTGAGATATCTTCTGGAGCGGTAGAAGGATCCCACCATCTTTCCTGCGACTTTGGCCACAGACTTGATGTACGTGTTCCATTTCAGATCAGGAGTAAAGGTCAAACCCAGAAGCTTGTCAAAACACGGGGCCTCACCCAGACGAGAGCCATCCATCACAATTGATGCCAGCTGGGGATCAGAGCGTTGATGATGTAAGGATAGGAGTTTGGTTTTGGATGCATTAAAGGTAACTAGCCACATCTTCCCCCACTGAACCACGCGCTCGAGATCAGAGGAGAGAGAATCCGAGAGAACTTCGTCATTTACAGCCTTTGATGTGTTGCCGTAGATGGTCGTGTCATCAGCATAGATGTCAACGAATGATTTAAGTATGTGTTTAGGGAGGTCATTGATGTAGATCAGGAAGAGAGTTGGGCCCAGGATTGACCCCTGAGGGACTCCAGCATTTATATTGCAGGCCTCCGATTTTTGTCCATCTACCACTACTCTTATGAGCCTATCAGAGAGAAATGATTTAATGATTGAGAAAACATTTCCAGTTATACCGTAGCTGGAAATCTTGTGAAGTAGACCCTTATGCCATACTTTGTCAAAGGCCTTTGATATGTCGAGAGCAATTGCCCTAGAAAGGAAGCCTTTGTCAAGAGATTCACTAATCCTGTGGGATATAACCGTCAGCACATCTGCGGTAGATCTTGCAGAGCGGAAACCATATTGTGTGTCACTAAGAAGGTTATTCCTGCTGAGGTGGTTTACTATTTCTCTATTTAATATTGATTCCAGTAACTTACTCATAACACAGAGAAGACTTATTGGTCTGTATTGAGAGGGAGATGACTTATCACCTGAATTCTTAAATACAGGGCAAACTGAGGAGGTCTTCCAGGGGGTCGGAAAGCACTTCTCCTTAAGGCAGCGCTTAAATAGTTTCGTAAGTATGGGAGCAAGTTCTGGTTGAAGCTTTTTTAACATGATGTTATTTTGCTTCAAATGTTCGGGTTGTGTATAATACAAAACCATTAATGGCTTCCAATAAAAAAGATGTTCTACCCTCTCATCATATTAGTAATGTTATTTATTCATTTAAACGTGATTGCGGTGCCGACTGCGTTGGTCGAACGTCTTTAAAATTGGAAAGTCGCATACAACATGTACCGAGCAAAATCAGAAATGGAACATTTCTACCTACCGTCGCTGTAAACAAATATGGATCCGCTATAACGGAACACTTTATTAAATACCGGGATTGTGCAACAAACTTCAGCATCGACTCTTTCACCGTATTGAGTCGAGCTCACTCCGTATGTCATCTAAAAGTCTTGGAGACTGTTCACGTTCGCCTTAGGAAGTCTTCCCTTTGTAAGTAAAAGGACTGCTTGTTGGGTTTGAACGTGATCAGCCTCTAAAAATTCATCTCCATACAATTGCTCTTGCTCCCGTCTCTTTTTTAGATTTTATTATTAAGGAAAACAAATTACTAAAAAATAAATCCCTTGATTCCAATTTTGATGAGTGAGGGCGAAACATGTCAATTGACTCGTTTTGATTTTTTTTTTGTTTTATTCCCTACTTTTATTTTTTAGTCGCTATCCATTTTCCTTTTCTCCTCGGTCTTTTTTTTTTTAATATAAAATGAATTCCGGAGGAATACGTCTTCCCTTCATGATTGCCTTAATAAAGTTTTTTACCCCCAAGAAAATCATGATATATATATATATATATATATATATATATATATATATATATATATATATTAGACATTAAGAGGAGATTATAGATAGATATATAAATTCCCGTTCACATACACCTTTCAGGATAAAGCTAGAACCCAGAACTAGATAGAATCAAGCAATTGCATCGACAACGGACAACGCCAGACCCAAAGTGTCCGCGTTGTCCGTTGTCGATGCAATTGCTCGATTCTATCTAGTTCTGGGTTCTAGCTTTATCCTGAAAGGTGTATATGAACGGGAATTTATATATCTATCTATAATCTCCTCTTAATGTCTAATATATGTAGAAAAAGCGGGTCATCCTTCGTAGGGACGTGATGTCCCTCAACAAATAAGGTTGTTCTGTAATCGTGTCTGGGGAGTCGGCTAATTTCAGTTAATGTTTGTAGATGTGATATCTACCGCCTGCATACCAGCAGTAACTATCTTAGTTGTATATGACGCGTTGCTTGTCACATCGTAGAATGTAGAACTGGATGAAAATATAAGAATTTAAAAAATCGGGGCATAGTCAATGGATTGCGCCATGGCCCATATCGTTAGGTCGTCAGTATTGCACACTTCATGAGTGCGACGACCTGGGTTCGCGCCTATGTCGGAGCACGTCACTGATGAGATGCAGTACATCAAAACCCACTTTGGGTCTGGCGTTGTCCGTTGTCGATGCAATTGCTCGATTCTATCTAGTTCTGGGTTCTAGCTTTATCCTGAAAGGTGTATGTGAACGGGAATTTATCTATCTATCTATCTCTCTCTCTCTCTCTCTCTCTCTCTCTCTCTCTATATATATATATATATATATATATATATATATATATATATATATATATATATATATATATAAGAAGTTGGCCCTACCGATGCGATGCTTTCTAGTGTGGCCAGCAGAATCAAAGGAGCTGCTTCTGGCTGAAGTATACAAACCGGAAATGTTTTTAAAAGCCCTGATGCAACATTGACAGATCAAGAAAGTAAATCTGTCTGATGCTAAAAGAAAGTTTGAAAGGCTGAGATGTTATTATGCTTTCAATAAGAAACATAATATAGACACGTAATATACCAGTTTCGTTGCACTTACATTAGAAACATAAACAAGACTGGAAGCAAGACTTTTTCACCAATCCAAAATATTAACAACATCATACATACACTATCTTTTTCATAATCACATTGATGGACAATTTCTTTTTGACAAGACTTTATTTCATATTTTGACTCATTCCTAACAAATGTCAATTCCATCTCTGATTTCACTGTCCTCAAAGGAGTGTGTTGGCTCAAATTCCTTCTTTCTTTTTTACTTCTATTTTCATTTCCTCACTGATTCAACCTTTAAGTCAATATTAGAAATCCTTTTACCGTGTTCTTTTGGCGAAATCCTTATTCTTATCTTTCAACTATTTTTAGGACATAAAAACCTTTTCTCAATTTGAAATCAAGCTATTTATATTCCACTAAAAAGACAGAAACATTTAGTACTGCTTTTAACCTTTTGTTCCATCCATCCAGCAGAATTGCTCAAAAACATTTTTTCATCAAAATTATTCTTTCATCTTTAAAAAATTTTAATATTCATATAATCTGTATTTATTTATTAAATGGAAATAATGATATCACAATACATGCTATATTTTACAACAGTACAACATACATTATGTTATTCATTTATATAATAAATAAATAATATTTTATTTATATGCAGTGAAAATAAAGAAATTTAAAAGCTGGACACTCATTTACTACTAAACTCGCTCTCTTGAATATAAAACTATTTGGAGATTAAATGTTTAAAGGGACATTAGAATGGTTTACTTACTTTTAAATTGGTCCAATATTTTACTCTAAAGGCCGGTTTCCGATTAACTGTTTAAAGGAATAGTAGAAGAGTTATTTTGTTTTCTAATTCATCTGGAACTTTTCGTTTTATTTTAAGCTGGTATTTTTAACCTTTCAAAGGATATTTTTCCTACTCCTATGACAAACTTTTGGAAAATTGTACTCGAATCAGTAAATATTCAGAAGAAAACAACATATATACTAAAATCGCTCAATGAGAGATTGAAACGTAGTTGTATCAAATATGATCAAAATTAACTGTATTATTTTCTAAAATAATTTCATCAGTGTTGTGAGTCATTATCTTAGGCATGGTTGTTAACAACAGACTTTTAGGATGTTTTGTATTTAACCGATGTGAAAAATATTTAAATACTATATTTAGTTAACAAAAGCGCCCACTCTCTTCATGTTAAGAAATGGTTTCTAAATAATAATGGTGTCAAAATTATTATCATTACTTCAAATGAAGGCCACTTCGACGTATAAAAACGTTACCAATACAAAGATAAAGGAAAGCAACAAAAAAATGAGAAGAGTTGATGAATAGAAACAAACAATTTTGTAAGGAAAAGAAAAAAAAAAGAAACTAAGAGCCAAAAAACGTTCACGAACTGTCTGCTGCTAAGATTTTATTCTCGGTTACAAAGAAAGTCTCTTATGTGGTAACAATTACGAAAGATAGAAAGAAAGAAAAAAAAGAAAGATGGGTTGGTTGAAAAGCCTTTTTTTTATTTATTTATTGCTGTGATATAAGATTTCAATGTAGTTTTTTTTTTTTTAGAAAGGTTGAAATACTTTAGCAACCTCTATCTCACAGAAGAAATGTTGCGAGTTTGTCTCTGATGTATCGTTATTTTCATGGAAAGCGTTTGACTGAGTTTCAATCTATGGTCCCCCCTCGCCAAACTTTCACAAGAAACACTTGTCTAGCTGTAAATACTATCAATAATTCCCCCCACTCTTTATCTGTGCCTAAACCTAAACGTAGATTCCATGAACAAAGCTTCTTTCTTAGAACTGCACGCCTGTGGAATTGTCTTCCGTTTTCCTGCTTTCCGGCTGACTACAATATGGTTGTCTTCAAGTCTAACGTAAATAAGTTCTTGATGAGCCGTTCCATATAAGTTATCAAATTTACCAAATTTTCATTACTAATGATTACTATATTGTCCAATTTCTACTGTACACTCTTTAACCCTTATCCTTGAGTGGCCTCTTGGCCTTGATAATGTGGTGATGCCTATGTAAAAAAAAAAAAAAAGTCGAAAAGGGTACACTTCTTTGTATGCAATTTAAGCTTATATTTTTTAATGTCATCTTTTTAAAAATAAGTCATCTCGTATAGATTAGTTAAAATATCTACAGATAAAGATAACTTATTATCAGAAATAATGTTCCGGGAGAGTTATTTTATAGCTAGGAATTTATTTTCTCATTTCCCTGAAGGAACAATCTGAAAAAAATACACATAATTCTTCATATAATAATGTTCTCTGAAAAGGCAAGAAGCCTGGTAAAAAAAAACTTTCTCGTTCCTTATCTGAGTTTGGTCAGAATAGAAACATTCTTTTCTTTTGACTTAGAAAAACTGCAGCGTGAAATGTAGCCATTTTCTCCAGGCCTTAGAAGAAAATATTCAATTATAGACACTTCCAATTCAATCTTTCCCAGTGAGAATATTTCCTACATGTGTCTTCTCACCTGCAAGCTGGTGTTGTGTTGTATCATAAAGGGGATTGTGTGTGATCGTCTAGTCAGAGTTAATGTTGTGTGATCATCTAGTTGTTCTGTCTATTTGTTCATATGCCGTTGTGTGTGTGTGTGTGTGTGGTACATGTATTTTTTCAACATACCTTCACGCGTCGCGATGTTGGTCCATCTGAATTCATCTCGTGTCTTGGAGGGGAGACGGTACTTGTTTTGGACAAAGATTCATTTCACTCCAAGACAAGGAATTTGTTTTATAGTTTTTATTCACTTTTCCAGATGTCTCGCAGAAGGATGGAAAGTGAATCTCTGGCTTGCGTGGTCTCTCTTGGTCTTGTTTCTACACACGTCAGCATCTTTCACCAGTGAAGGGAAGGAGACGTCTGTGAAGCCGTCCGGCGTCTTCTAAGCCCAAACCAAATCTCAACGATTCAGCTAACCTGATCACGTAACTCACATGCAATCCGATCAGCTGATCCTGACTTCCGGTCAACGTGTCTTAATATAATTTACACACCTCCCTCTCTCTCTCGATCCATTCTCTAACATTGGTAATTTTCCGACATATTTAAGTGCAAAGTCCTTAACAGATTTCTTGGATTTCCTTGAAGTAGATTTCTCTCAGTAAGATATGAATTTGTCAGGTTACTCAGATGCAATCATTTCAACAGTATAAACTTCGCCAGGTAACTTAGACGAGTTCACTTCGACATTTTAAGTCCTGTTTAGATGAAGAGAAAATAGTACATGAACACATTTCCAGTGTCAAGTCCAAGCTGCCAACCTCAGCTTAAATTTTATCACAAAAAGTGGAATGCACAGACCAATAAACAGGCAGAAATTAGTCACGTGACCAACAACATCAGTAGCAGTGAAACAAACTCGAGAAAGGAAGAAGAGGAAACAAAAGAAGAAGGAGAAGAAATATGTCCCCCCGAAATTTTTCTACACTCTCCTAACAAAAAAAGAAAAAAAGAGAAAAAATGAATCTTTTAACAACCAACTCAGTACCAAAGAAAGTCAGGATCTCTTTCGCTTACAGATCTGCCAGATCTTACAGGTCTGGAGGTGATAACGTTGACATCTGCATTAATTCTCTCTTTGAGAGAATCATTAGTTTCTTTATCAGGAGAAGAGACCTGATGAGAATGTGTAATGGAAAGTTCTAAAGGATACAGATGTTTCCGAGAATGCTCCTGAGAGACACCATCACTTTTCTTGGTTATAGCGGCTCTAATTAAATTATCAGTACCGGTAGTGAGTTACTTACTAGACTCCAATAAAGACTTGACTTTACCAGATTTTTTTTTTATTAAAACTATGTCACCGATCTTAATTTTATTATTAAATTCGGCTTGATACAAATTATATGACAATTCTCTTAATCCCAAGAGATAACTCATACCACATCTGCTTAAACTGAAGCAAACTTTCATCCTGCCACTGCAAACTTCTCACGAGTTCTTCCTGCAAGGAAGACGACTCAGAAAAATATCATCTTCTAAATTCAAAAATGCAGAATGTTTGTAGAAAGGACGGACAAGTGCATTAGAAGTAATTATCTCCAAACTTGAATCGTCAGAACAACGATAAATTAAAGGTTTGCATTAAAACACTTGCAAGTAAGCCAAGACCGTTAAGAGTTGGAAATAATCCAACTTTCTTCGTCCAACTACCTTAAAAAGACAGTTCTTAACCATCTTAATTAATCTTTCTCACACCCCCATACCAAGCCGAATACATAGGTATGGTCTGATGTTTGATGCGATAAGTGTCATAATTTTTTTAAACTCATCCAAAAATAAACTTGCTCTATTAAGCCACAAATCATCTACAAAGAAACGAGTGTTGTCATAATAAATGTGTGCAGGAACTCGAAACACATTAAAGAATCTCAAAAAGGCCAATAACACTGAGCAAACAGACATGTCAGTCACAAGCTGGAGATGAATGGCTCTGTCATTAAAAAAAGTGAATATCAATATATACATTTTTATAGCACGGTAGAGAGAACCTACATTTTTGCAGCGGTCCTGGCAATGCTCTCAATGTAGTTGTTCCAACTCATGTTTCCTATGAACGTTAGGCTGAGGAGTTTTAAAGGTGTACTTTAAGATAAACAGTCTTTGGCCATGGCTATTGGTGGTAGAGAATGTTTCTTGTAATTATAGAAGGAAACAAGTTTAGTCTTGGCAGCATTGAATATGACCATCCATTTTTGTCCCCACTCCACTACAGATCAGAGGTCATCCTCTAGTGTTTCTGCCATTTCTTTAGATATGTGTTCATTTGTTTTTGTCGTGTCTGTTATAGAGCGTGGAGTCATCAGCATATATACCCATTTCACAGACAATTTTGTCAGGGAGGTCATTTATGAATATTAGGAATAATAGATGTCCAAGGATAGACTTTTAAGGCACTCCCGCATTTATATCATATTGTTTAGATGTACGACCGTCGAGAACAACCTTGATTTTTTCTTTTATCTAAGAAGGATTTAATTATGTTAAGTATTCTTCCAGTGATACTGTATGATCTGATTTTCCTGAGAAGACCTTCATGCCATACCCTGTCAAAAGCCTTAGATATATCTAGAGCTACAGCTCTATCCTCCCCTGCTTTGTCCAGTGAATGGTATATATGTTCAGAGATTACAGTTAGGATATCTGCTATGGAATGGTTTGCCTAAATCCATATTGTTGGTCGGTCAGAAGTTTAGCATCTGTAAGGTGATGGACTAGAGCTTGGTTAATTATGGACTCAAATATTTTGGCGAAAAGTGTGAGGAAGCTAATGGGGCGGTAATTTACTGGGTCAGTTCTTTCACCATAATTCTTGAAAACTGGTACTACAGAAGCAGTTTTCCAGCAGGCAGGAAAGCAAGCTTCATTAAGGCAATTGTTGTAAAAGTTAGTAATCTTGGGGTACTTAAAGGACAGAGAGTTGTACCTTTTACAGACAGTGTAACCAAAAATTACCATTTTGATGACCTCTCAACCTAAATTCCATCTCCATTCTAAATTTGTTTAGAGAGATGCCTCGTGTAACGAAGTCTGCATGATTATCTTCTGTGTTGATATATTTTAAATTAACCTTATATCATCAGTTATGTAAATCAACAATCATTGTTTTAATATCCTTTAAATGATTTCTGGTAAATTGACACTTTGAGTTAATAGTATCAGACAAAAACCAGGACAACACGACTTGAGCATCCAAAGAGAACATATTAGCCAGCGCAGAAACGTGTTGAACACACTTATAAACAGCTAATGATTCCAATGTGCGTAAGGTCCTCTTAACAGAAGGAGTTACTTTTGCCTTGGTAAAAATTAAATTAGCTCACCATGCTGATATAAATATTCAGCAATACCGAACGCCTGATTTGAAGCATCGCAAAATATTACCAAGACCGCAACAGAATCTGTATCAACAAAATATCTGTTGAACTCAAGACTTCCCATACCAATTAAGTCTTGTTTAAGACTCTTCCAAAATATCATGCAGAACATTCTGGCCCCAGGAAATCCCCAATTTACAAAACTTGCTCAGAATTATCCGACCTTTAATATTTACAGGTAGTACCAATTCTATCAGACAGGACATATTCAACTGCAAAGTCCTTGACAGATTTCTTGGATTTCCTTGAAGTAGATTTCTATCAACGATATATAAATTCGTGACGTAACGTAGAAGCAATCACTTCAACAGTACAAACTTCGTCAGGTAACTTCAACATTTTAACGTCCTGTTAAGACGGAAAACGCATTTCTAGTGTCAAGTCCAAACTGCCAACTTCAGCTTGAATTTTATCACAAAACACAGAATGCGCAGATCAATCAATCGGCAGAAATTAGTCAGATGACCAACAGCATCAGCAGCAGCCAAGCAAACTCAAGAGAAAGGAAGAAGAGGAAAAGAGAGAAAAATTTCTACAATGGCTTTTTTCTGAAACTCCTAATTAACATTAGAAGAGTTTGTTATAACTATTTTGTTTTACACCATTAATTTCTTTCCTAGTTGAGTTCTTTTTTTTTTCTATACTAATAAAATTGTGTGACCATTTTTCGTGATATTGTGTGTTTCTTGTCGGTACGTGTCTTGCATTATTACTTTTTTATTTACTATTGATTGAACATCTTCCCTGGCAAGATCATCATGTTTCCATGAAATCGGAAGTTTAGGTCATTATTTGATTGAAACAGTAGCTTTGTTATTGTCGTGACCATGTAATTTGTTTACCTAAAATTGAATATATCTTGCTCTTTTTATTGAGCACTATCAATAACCTTGTTAAATTAATTGTTTTTTGGCTTATGGATACCTTCATATATATATATATAAGTTATGAAAATATATATGGCAATTAAGTTAAACAAAATTCTCAGTGTTTTATCCTCATGAGGACTCGTTATTCTCATGGGAATGAAACAAAAGATGTAACTTAATTGCCATATAATTTTCATAACTTACTATCGAGCTTTACTCACATATCAAGCACTGTTGAAGTAAATACTGAAAATTGATACATAAAATATTATATCTCATAAAATTTCATAAAAATATACATGATATACCATATATGTGTGTGTGTGTGTGTGTGTGTGTGTGTGTGTGTGTGTGTGTCTGTGTGTGTGTCTGTGTGTATGTGTGTCTGTGTGTGTGTTTATAAGCATGAATTTATATATTGATAGAAATGGGAAAATATTTAACGTATATATATTTATAACTCAAGTTGTAAAATGTTACTTATCATCAGTTTCTTACCCAATATATACCTGACGAAGATGACAGAGACCTCATTATAACATATCAACAAATGTTTATTTTTTCTTTTAAATATATCTTTCTGTATTTGCCAGCTCATTTTTTTTCACATGGAGACAATATTCTTTTACCTTATCTTGCACAAAAGCAATAGAAAATAGAAATTCACACACAATGGCTTATTTACATAGACATAAACATTATCATCAATCTGAAACATTCTCTCATTAGTGGCAACAGAAATATCATTTTAGCTTGATACATTTTTTAGTGTCGAGACGAAGAGCATTGATTCTTTAGAAATGGCGCCTTTATGCTACCGCGCATTCTTGACAACTTTTACAATATCTATATCGGTGTTTATGGAAATAATAACTGGAAGAAAACAAATTAAGTTTATCAAAAAATGTAATGCACTAGATCTATCTGCAAAGTTTGGTTGTTTTGTTTTACGGTATATCAATCCTTTTCAGATTCTTTCAGTTATTTTGGTAACAGATGTTTTTTTGGCTGCTAGTTAGCTTATATCTTCAAAGATTTGTACATAGTGTTTGGTTTTGTTTGGTTATTTTTTTTATGACATATTAACCCTTTTCGGGTTATTTCATGCCCAATCTGGTTATTTTGGTAAAAGTTTTTATGCTTAAAGTTCTTTATATCTTCAAATATTTATTCATGGTATTTAGTTTTGTTACATTGTAGAGGAATATGGTTTTTGTTTTTGATGTTACAGAGCATTATTGAGTTTTGTAAAGTGGAGGGAAAAAGCAACAACATCAATGTTTGATACATTTAAGTCAGGAAGCTGATATCTTCGACAGCTTGATCTGGTAGCACCAGGATCTGTAAAGTAACTGAACTGAATGCACTGTGTGAGTTATGAGTAAATGAGTATGAGATAAAATTAATTTCGCAAAGAAATAGAAAAGTGCAGAAGCCATGTAAACAGACAGAAGATATTTACATCTGAATGTTTGTCCAAGATTGTTTAAACTTGAATATGGTAGTCATCGTCCTGGCCTTCTCTGGCATGTTGTTCCATGTAGTAGAAACATGAACCTTCTTCTGTTGAGTCAAAAGCAACAGTGATACTTCTTTTGAATGTCCGCAGAGACTGAAGCATGGTACTAAGTTGCAAAACTTTTCAAAAGTTAGTTTTAAATTCCTGTTGATAATGTTTTATGCCAGAATCAAGTCTCCTCACATCTTCTGTTGCTCAAGTAAAAACAGATTAAGCATGGAGAGTGCCATCATCATCCTGGTTGCCAATCATAGAACACGTTTCAGATTTGGCACTGACATGATAGCTTGGGACTATATTACTGTAATGTAAGCCTTCTCTAAACACTGCTTTGGTTTGTACCTCTCCTTCTTTACCATGATAATAAACTTGCTCACAACTGTGAAGAATGTATTGCATAATTGATGATGTTAATGTTTGTTAGAAGATGCGTTACTTTCCTTGAATGATTATACAGAAGTGGAGACTAAGGTAGACATGTTTACTGCTCAGTGTGTGAAGCAAATGAACCTATGAATGTCTTTGATGACTATGGAAAATATTAACAAATTTGATCTGAGCGTCCAGCAGTACTTGAACAAGAAGAACAACTTTGCAAAGCCAGTTAGCTACAAAAAATAAAATATACTTAACCACTTTCTGTTTGCTATCACTTTTTCTCTCATGCACATTCTCTCTTCCCCCCCCCCTACGAATTAAATGAAATTATTGCCTGTGGTGATATTCCCTCTTGTACATAGGTCTCTTATCAACTCTGAAGCGCATTCTTTACAGTTAGGAACAACTTTATGAAAGAATGAAAAATATGTGGAGCGTTATCATCTTACTGGCACAATTGCCTTATTTACCTGATTTTGCTCCCAGTAACATTTTTTTCTCTTTCTCAAACTGAAAGTATGCAGGCCATCAAGAGTATTGAAATGTAAAAGCTAAAGGGGCATCTCAAAAGATTCACTGCAGCGATGCATAGAACAGTGACAGAAAATCATAAGAAAATGCATTAGACTCGAGAGAATCTATTTGAAGGGGAAACCATGTAATAGTTTGTTGTTTGCAATTGAAATAAATTGTTTGTGACACATGTCACTTTCAAGTTTTCTTTTAACTCATTAAGATTAAATATTAGAAATTAGACCTATGTTAAAAGCGTACAAGCATTTGTTTGTGAAATTCAGACATTTTTGCTACAGAAGAACTTATTCTTATATATAAAGTAGAGCTAGTATATTCACCATTTTTTTTTTTTACGTTAAAAGCTTTTTTATTACAAAGTCCATAGTTAAATTTATTTCAATATAAACTTATGGCTTTCATCCGAGAATGTTTCTCATAAAGATTTTTATGTTCAATCGATTTTATGGATTTTAATATTTAATCTAATCGATTCTTATTTTGATTGAAATCTTTATAGAGGAAGAGACTTTATAATAATAGTGTAACATCTTTGCTGCAAATCTATTTGCAAAATTCAATCATTTTTAACAATTTTCCTCTAAAAAGCAAACTATCTAAATGCCATAAATAAATATTTGAACATATTAAGAACTTGAAACATAAAAAGGTTTTTCCAAAATTACTAGATTCAGGATTAAAAAACCTGAAAAGAGTTGGTATGCTGTAAAACAAAGCACCTAAACTGAAGATGAAAAAATACTAAATTTTCATTAATAGCGGCATATACAAGGTCGTATAAAAAATAAGATTAGATATGCTGTGTGAGTTATAAGGGAATAAGAGATATGTGGAGTGTTATCGTTAGGGCTATGACAACAGCATATTATTTTCATTATTTTGACTCTCGGGTATATATCCGGCACAGTTAGACACAATTAATCAACCGAGAACCACATCACTCTTTACAAAAGCATATAAAATATCACAGGATACACACTCGAGAGTCAAAACAATGAAAAGAATATGCTGTTGTCCTAGCCCTAATTATAATTAACTATGATATTTAATGAATATATAATTGCGACACTTGCACCCTTTCATATGGCCTTGCTTAGATGCATTATTTTTCACGTCATTCAGATATGATAGAACAAATTATAAATATAAAAAAAATGAATTTAAAAATATTGTGTTGAAACAACAGCCTTATTCAGTTGATCTTACTCCATGTGATCTTTTCAAATTCCTAAAGCTGAAGACAGTCATAAAGCGGATTTGTTTTGAAAACATGGGGACTCCAGAGGCTTGTAAAAACACAGCTTAAGCAGGGAAGGTAATGAAAGTTAATTAGACTCTAGCAGGGTAACTATTTCACAATAAATACTGTGGACCGGTAAGGGCTTGGAAGAAAGACACAACTGGTATTTAGTGGGAACAAAATATATTGAACAGAAAAGCAAACACGATAAATAATATTATAACAGTAAACCAAGCGAATATAACAGATAAAGAGTGTGGTTATACGCCAGTCTGACTGCCAAGTGTGCATAACTTGTGCATAATGCTGAGACATATTCTCCCGATCTTTATAGTAAGTAGAGTTCATTATTATCCGCAGGGTGGGCATCACAATCGTAAACAATGTAGTTTATTGCTTGGAATTAAAATAAATCGTTTGTGATGCAAGTCCTGTTACTTCTTAGACATATCTCGTACATTACATATGCTTAGCTTTTCTGTAATTTATTCAAGTGATAAATGAGTTAAAAATTATGACACACTGATTAATACTTAATAGTGATTATAAATAATAATTTAATCATTTCTTATTGTACTCATTATAAACATTACCTTAATTTCTTATTTCTAGCTAAAAATATAGAACAATGCAAATAAATAAAGATGATTAGAAAAAGAAAAACGCTGTTTCATATATTAGGATGTTTGAAAAGTAATTACGTGTTACCAGAGAGGATATTAAAACCAATGCGATGTTAAATTTATTTAAATATTATTCATTAAAATAGTAATCACCTTCCTTTTCAACGACTGCAGGCCAATGTAAAAGCACATTTTCAATTCCACATTTCAAGAAATCTGAGTGCCTCAACCTCATGTTTTATCGCCTTTCTTTCTGTTCTTTCTGAAATTAGGCACGATTGGTTTAATGGATACGGATACAGACTACGAGATAAGTTAAACTTATTCAAATCCAATTGGATCTATAGACAGGAAGTTGCCAGCCGAGTAGAGATCACAAAGGCTATCATTGGTGAACATTTTCTCCTTCATAGATGTGAACCAACCGTCTAAGGAAGTCAAGAAGAAGCTACCTCAGCTATGTCGAGCCCATAACAATATCTAAGGAAGAAACTAGACTACAGCTGTGGAACAGGAAACTAGAAAATCCCCGCTCTTTTACTAATGTGGGACGTCTCCACTTTTGAAGTTTAGAAACGCCCTAGGTCCATTGGAGAACAAGAACAGGAATAGCTCGATGAGATTAAAAAACTGATTCAACTATCTGCGAATACAGGGAGGAGACTCATACGATGCAGTATTGCTCTATTTGCTCTCTACTGCCCAACCAGTGCAGCTTGAAAGATCTTGCAAAGTACAATAATAACGGAAAGGACTATATAAAAAAGTGAAAACTCTCGTATGACCACATTCTTCAAAGATACACAACAAAGAAGATTACATTATATAACTTTTAACAAAAACAAAAAAAATATAGCAACTTGTGTGTTAATTTAATTATTTATGATAAAAAAAACTTTTGTTCATTTAATTGTTTATGATATCCTGTAGAGAAACCAAACTAAACTGCTTATTCTTGTGGTCGAAATAAATGAAAATCTTCCCATCCTATCTTTTCTTGATATTTCTAATTAAAGGCTTCTGCAGATGTTAAATCCCATTTAAAAACAATGATCTGTCATTGCTTACTCCTATCGAGGGCATAACAATAGGTACAAACATCTCAGTGTAGGCTAAGCATTAGAATGATGTGTAAAAATATAATGGAATATGTTCTTTATAATGAAAACCAACATCCGACCCTATAAACTCGTCAGATTTATAAACTTTAAACTACTATGTGTATCACATATACGGCATAATTATGTTGACACACCGGTTTTCATTAAAGTTAAGCTATGTTGAGCGTGGTTAGTACCAGATTGGTGACCAGGCATCTTATGTATCAACACTTCACTGAAAGAACTGCAAAAACCTAACATCGTCATCTCCTCTGACTGGGATGTATGCAACTGGAGACCACTGGTGAATTTGAGGAAGCCGATTCAACCCGCCTAGAATGAGTGTCACTGACTGGTTGTATAGCGTTCATAAAATTATATACTAAGCAACATTCCCAAAAATACCAATGATTCATGGAAGGTCACTATAGTCATGATAATGTCAGTTTTTACAATTAGGTTTCCTCTTATCAAGGCCATGAGCAATTTAAGGATAGATGTTAATAAGATGGAATAATTAGTGAAGAACACTATGAGAGTACTAATACTGATCAGTAGTATGGACTGAACTTGATTACTTATGAGGTGGTTTTTGACAACAATTGAATGACATTGGATTTGAAGATGATTGAGTTGTAACCAACAGGGAAACAAATCCACAGTAATGTGCTCCACTGGTGGAAAGCTCATGCAAAGAAGTGCTGTTCATGAAAATTCTGTCTGACATTAGCACATAGAGAACACTTAATGCACACATGCCATCAGTTTCAGTCTTGGGTTGAGACAGCTATTAATGTCGAAGGTGGTTACATAGAGTAAATATGTTATAAAATTATTTAATAATGTTTGAACAAATTAGCATGAAAATATGTTTCGGTATGATGTACTTCTTTCAACAAATAATCAATATAAATGAGGGGGGTATTTTGTCTACAAAGTCTTTCTAATTTGGATTATTCAGACAATTGTTCTTATCTTAAGCATTATTCACACAACGTTTCAGCCGATGTAACCTTCGACTTTTTTCAGGTGTATTTTGTCAAAGTCTATAATATTTGTGACTAACTTGAGGATCTTTCTGGGGAACTCGGGAATCTGCATGGAATTCAGCAAGAACCTATGGTATAACAGATAAAGTACTAGGCAAAATTCAGTTCTTAGGGACACTCTTCTGGAGGTTGAAGGTTTAATCCTCAGTCAGTGTGATGTGAAGAATGCAATTGCAGGTTACTTAAGACTTCGAGTCAGTTATGGCTGACGGAATAAGAACATGCTACCCCTGTGGATTAAATAAAGGATTCCATTTGTTGTGCAACTAACACTCAAGATAAGAACAGTAGTCCGAATAATCCAAACAATCAATCCTTATCTAAAAAAAATTTCGAAACATAAAGTCTGTATAATGATTAATAAAACGATTAAATAATTTGTGTACAAATTATCATGGAAATGTATTTCCTTTTAACTTTAATATAGTTGCTTTAGCAAATAATCAATATAAATGAGAAGGGGGATTTTATTTTGTCTACAACGTCTGTCTAGTCTTGTAATTAGTAACTAGGAATGGTACTGCATGATGATATTAACTGATAAAAAGCATGAAAATAACTCTTTATCTCATAATTTCCAAATCAATGACATTATAGAATATAATTGGAAATTTGTTTGCATATCAATATTTATAGTTTAATATTCTTGGAGTTTAATTTGGTTTCTCTTTGTCTGTGTTTGACAAATCCAGAGAATCTCTGCTTTAAGCAACCCACTAATTATTCGCTTTGTGTATAAACATATATTTGAATATGTGGGTATTTATCAAGGGTGATAGCAATGCAGTAAAAAAACTAAATTGTGAAAGAAGATGTGATAAAAAAAATAAAAGGCAGTTTTTGAGATACAAATCCTCAGAAAATCGATTTATTTTTTAAAAGATTCCTCGCATATCAGAAATAGAGACAGCCAAATCAAATATTTTTGGGAATTATCAAAGATATTAAACCATCCCGGATATTTTTATTAATATTTAGCAGTAAGTTCCCATATTTACTGATTTAATATGTGAGATTTTCTAAATGTTTGTATCCCAAATAAAGGCTTTGACTGTTTGTTTTTGGTCACCCCTTGTTTCACCATTCCATTTTTGTCTTATTATCAGCTTTCATAAATTTTCACATATTTGTTTACCAGCAATGCTTCAAGCAAACTATATTAATCTTTTAAACATATCGCTGTTTATATAAAGTTAGGTATATATATATATATATATATATATATATATATATATATATATATATATATATATATATATATATGATTTTTTAAAAATAAAACAAAAAGAATTGGACATGATCACATAAAATCGAAAAATTATATATATATATATATATATATATATATATATATATAATTTTTCGGCTTTATGTGATCATGCTCAATTCTTTTTGTTTTCTTTTTAAAGTTAAAAAATCAAGTTTTTTAATGAGTTAATGCGAAAAAATCAGTAATGATATAATGATATGATTGTTTCTGCACTACGAAACAAATGCTGTAAAAATTCGGAAATTTTTACATGCTGTAAAAATAATGGTAAGATGAAGAAAATCTTGGAATTTGGGATATAGCTGTTTTGTTATCAATATATATATATATATATATATATATATATATATATATATATATATATATATATATATATATATATATATATATATCACCAACATTTCGATTTCCAGTCGTTTAATACTCTTTGATAGTTTACTATGAATGCTCGACGACATGGCATTTATAAGTACTGAATTTTCTTCAATTCTTGAGTTAATTGCCGGTGACCTTATTACTGAGGAAAGGTGCTAGACAACAGAGTCAATAGTGAATTTGTGACTGGGTTTGAATCTCCCAACCAACAGTAATTATCATTTCATGCACTGATGATTGCGTAAGCCTGAAACATTAGCGTCCATAGGTATAAAAATAATTGTTAATATTTATTTTAAAATATTATAGTTATAAAGCCCTTTTAAGAAATTAAAGTTGAACCCGCTACAAGAATTAAGAAAAAAAAACGGTCAACTATAGTGCGAATGCAACATTCCGACTTCCGGTCGTTGAATACTCTCTGGCAGTTTACTGTGAATTCCCACTGACACGGCGTTTATAGGTACTTAATTTCCTTCAATTTTTGTGTTAATTGCCGATGGCTTTAAGGTATGGAATCAATGGTGACTTTGTAATTGGTTTGAATCTCTTGGACAGCACTAATTATCACTTCATACATTGATGCTTGCATAAGCATAAATGACTAATGTCAGTAGGTATAAAAATAGTTGTTGATATTTGAAAAATAATATATATATATATATATATATATATATATATGGTGGCGAAAAAAAAAGTCCACATGTGTCATTTTTTTCAAAAACCACTTTAAGCAAAATTGAATTTAATGTTTAAACAACCTATACCTCATTTAATTCACCTTTTATTCCTCTATAATTTTATCTGTCCATATTTGACTTTTAATTGGAATACCCTTGGTTTCATGTCAATTTAAAAAATGAACTTCAAATCGAGAAGGCAAAAAGAAATCCCTAAGCAGCAAATGAGCTTAAAACCAGCTTAGAATATCTACTTTTTAGGCAACAAAGCATCTCTAATCGTAATTGTTGTTGTCCCAGATTATACAGCGTAATATTTAGTCCATATGCCTCGACTTTCTCTTAGTGATTGTCAGAAACACATTTATCTCCACCTTTCTGGTTTATCCAATCGAGAAATCGACCACAGATTGAAAGGTGATGACAAAATGGTACGAATGACTGCAAAAGCACCAAAAAAACCGACAGTGTTCATGACACCCTTAAATCTGGTCATCCTAGAGTTACTTCATACAGGGAAGACAATGCTATCAAGATTCACAGCCACAGAAACAAATTTAAAACGGCTCCTCAAATCCAGCAACAGTGTAATCTTGTTAAAAAGTGCTCTCTTTCTACTGTTAAGAATAGATTAAAGGAATTTAATTTGCTGGGTTGTGTTGACAAGACACAAGCCAATGATTTCTGTAAAAAACAGAAAGTGCTGTTTAGAACTCGCTAAATGCAATTAAGATCATTAATTATATTTGTCAAAAGTGATTTTTAGTGATGAAAGCAGGTTTAATAGGCTAGGCAGTGATAGTAGGCAGTACGCCTTTTGAAGGAAGGACAAAAAATCTAATTCTAGTATACCACTATCAGCCGGTCACTGAGGTGTGACCGACAATCATGTTATAGTAAATGTCTTAAAGCGGTCTTGGGAAGATATGAAGATGGCCGTCGTTAAGGTTTATAAGAAGAAAAGCATACCTGAGATGTTGTATGTGCTGTGTGGCTCCTTCTTCTCTCAGGAAACGTCTTCACCTCTTCACCCTTAGTGGCGTTCTGACTGGAATTTTCTTCATTTTCCGGACCGTTTCGTTGTTTCAATGAAGGCGTTTATGGCAGACACAAGAAAGACGACATGCGACACAATTGTAATATATATGGAATATAGCTAACTATTTTATTTTACATTAGAGATATAATATATTACAAAAAACTTTTACAATTTAAAACTGGACAATAAGCTTTTCAAACCTAACTAACCTAACTAGTTTTGAGGGAGGGGGTGCTTCTTCCCCCCTCGTTTACGGAGAGACAAAAATTATGGTGCTCACCTCATGACGGCCTGAACAGAAAGAGAGAGAGCTCTAGGAAAGGGAATTATGGGAAGATGTTTCTTTGTATCTCTACGCACATGGCCAAATCACCACCCGACCATGATGCAGAGGGTGTTAGAAACAGTGGTACTAAGAAATAGTGTCACACTAGGTACACAGTTTCAATGCTGCAAGGTGGTTTAGGTTCAGTTTTTTTGTGGGCCGTTATTAGTGTCAATGGTCCAGGGCCTATAGTTCGGTTGCAAGGTCAAATTAATTCAACCAAGTATGGTAATATGTTGCCTAAGCATTTTCTACGCTACTTTGGCCGGAATGTGAATGATAATCCCATCTTTATGCAGGATAATGCTCCCATTCACACAGCTGGCAATATAAAGAGGTTCCTTATAGAATATGATATTCTGTATTTCGATAGGTCTGCACAACCCAAGACCTCAATCCTATCAAAAACGTATGGCATTACATCAAGCAACAGCTATGCAATGATAAAATTTCAAATCTGGAAGAACTTGGGAACAAATGGTAATTTTAAGTGTCCATCACTTTATTGCAAGTGTCTAAAATGTAAATTTTCGGTATTAAAACAATATTCTAACTTCATATTTCTATTTCTATGAAATAAAGAACATATCCAGTAACAATATAAACCAAAAACAAGAACGAATTTCACATTATTTTGTTTACGAAAATATTTATTTATCAACATAACTCCCATGCTTCAAAATCACTTTGAATAGCCTCTTGTCAATTGGCGGATTTGAGATGATGGATAGGAAAACTTCCAAAATCTTCCTCCAAAGTTCATCCTTCGATGTAAATTGAACACCTCCTTCATAAACTTTCAGTGAAAAAAGCATTTTCAAAGCTGGTTTTCACGTATTTCTGACCCCAAGCCAAACGTTTTTCCTTATGAGTTTGATTTAGAACAGGTCTTGCTATGGGACTTATGTTCTTGCAATTTAGTTTAAGACATTACAGTGTGTTTTTCTGGACAAGGAATATATTCCAGCCTTGTCAAATATAGCAGTACTGTTGCTGCCCGGCTGCTTGATGAGTTGACAGCAAATTTTTCTAACATCACAAGCAGAAACTAACTTTCTTGTGTTTTTGTTCTTCCTTGGTTTAATGTTTGGATTTTCAACGAATCAAAACAATGTTTTTGGATCTCTTCCAAACTCCTTGGCTGGATCTATGAGAGATAAACCTTACGCAAGGCCTGCAGTAACACGTTCCTTTTCACTCGCTGTCAATCGTCCCTTTTTAGGCATTTTGGGAGAGCTGCAATATAGTGATACACATTTAAAATTACCAGAAAATAGAAAATTAGCATAATTTTCCAAATAGTCGTTCAAATTCCTCAAAATCAGGGAAATAAGGCCCTTTGTTCTGCTCTTCCTGTGTACCAAATTTCACTTCTCTTCATTTCATAGCATTTCAAAATTAAACAAATATTAACCCGCAATAAAGCGATACAAGGTTTATATGGATAAAGGTTGGTGCAAAAATAATGCCGTTTTTGACGTTGAACTTCAAAAGATCATAACTCCTTTTGTAATAAATTTTATTAATCGAAATAAGAACCATTAGAATCGACAGAATTTTGTCAATGAGAAACAAGTTTATTTATCCCATTAGCTTAGAAATCCGGAGTTCTCGAAGCGATGAAGTCATTGAAGGCCGATTCTACATCATCTCGGCTTTTTAAGCATTTTTCGTGCAGGAAGATGTCGAGATGCTTGAAAAAGTTATAATTGGTAGGCGAGTGGTCAGTTGAATATGGCGAATGAGGTAGAATCTCATAGCCCAATTCATTCAGTGTGGGCGAGCATTGCCATGGAGGAGAATTGGTCCCTTCATATTGACTAATATTGGGTACATGCATTAGTTTCTGGCGCATTTCATCAATTTGTGGCAGTACTTCTCCGCTGTAATCGTTTCGTCTGGATTCAAGAAGCTGTGATGGATAAGACTGGCCACAAACCACCAAACAGTCACCATAACCTCCTTTGGTGCAATTTCGGTTTCGGGAAGTGTGATGGAGCTTCTTTGGCATCCAACCACTGTGCCAAACGTCGCTGGTTGTCGTAAAGGATCCACTTTTCATCACGTCACAATCTGCTTGAGAAATGGGTTGTTTTTGTTGTGCAGAAGGAGCATAGAAGGCACCTGAAAATGGTGATTTTTTGATTATCGTTCAATTCATGCGGCACCCATTTATCCAACTTTTTTGATTTCCCTATTTGTTTTAAATAATGAACGACTGTTGAGTGGTCGACCTCGAGTTCAACAGCAACTTTTCGTGTGGTTTTGTGAGAATCGGTTTCAGTTACGGCTTTCAAATGTTCGTTATCAACCGCAGTCGGCCGGCCGTAACCATCTTCATCTTTGAGGCTCTCGTCACCATTGTGAAATTTCTTGAAACACCGTTGCACTACACGTTCATTAATGGTTCCTGGCCCAAACGCATCATATATATTACGAGCTGTCTCGGCTGCTTTTTGGCCTAGTTTTAACTGGAACAAGAAAATCGTGTGGATTTGAATTTTGTCAATGCTGTTGAAAAGCCTGCAAAAAATGGATGAAGAGATTGAGAACGGTAATGAATAAAAATATTCGATAGAGTGAAATACGCGCTTCAAAATGATATATAACATAGCTATATATATCAATGAATTAATTCAGAAATCATATATAAAAATAACATGTGAGAAAACGATATTGTTTTTGTACCAACCTAATATATATATATTTGTGTGTGTGTGTGTGTGTGTGTGTGTGTGTGTGTGTGTGTGTAAGATACATATCTAAACTTATTAACCGATTATTATGAATTTTGGAATGCAACTGCTAGAGTAAGAAGTAGGGGTGACCGTGGGTTATATTTACTTTAATTTAATTTTATGCAAAGAGCGAATGGAAACATTTCAGGAATATTCAGATACCTGTGAGGTTATGAAATTTTAACAATAAATATTAGACATCAAATACTAGTGTCAAAATTTCAGTTGTTCAGGGGAGTATTTTAAAATTAAAATATTAAATTTAATCCATAGTCATTAGGTATTAAGAAAGATTCTCTGAATTTTGATTTCTCCTTAAATCTCATTAAGCTGATGTTGTAAGTTTGAGATATTTTCTTTGAATCAAAATCATGTAAGGGATTTTTGATCGATATCAGAATCAGAGTTAATATCATTATATCTTTATTTTAACCTTAAGCAGGCATAAAAGTGGTGCGAATCTGTTTTATTCAAGGAATTCATTTACTCATTCCCGGGACATGTGTTTTTTGTAGTTTTTTTTTTTTTTTGCTAAATAATAAGATAAAAAAAAACAAAAAAACATAAAGTATAATTTTTGTTAAGATTGTCTTTTTACTTATTTTTAAATCCTGACATCAACTCACTCTTCATTGCAATTATTATATAAATATACTAGTAGATACCATTCCTGGTATTGGCCATGAAGATTGAAAAATTCAATAAATTCTTGCCTTAGCTCCTAAACTAAATATTTTTATTCCAAGTTTTAATAAGTTATGTTTTTATTTTCAAGTTATAATAAAAGAAAGTAAAACGTTTTCTTTACTTTTTATAAATTTGGCATAGTTGTTAGCAAATAAAATTATGATAAAACTATAATCAAATGTGTTAAGGTAAAGTTGCTTTAGGTTTAATTGAGAGTTTATTCTATCGGTTGGTCGTTGTATGTTTTCAACGCCTAAAAACACTATTTGAAGAAGCTGGAAGGAATCAACTAAGTTAAATCGCTACGAAACCATATAAGTTTCGTATCGGGAATTTGCTCTGTTTATGTACAAAATTATCTGCATGCTTATTTATGCGATTTAGGACAGGTTTAAGCTTAAAACTTATTCGATAAGGAAATAAAGTCTAAACATTACTTTATATTTAGTTCATTTTTATTCTTCATTTAAAATTAAAGATCTCGATCTGTTTATTATTTTTATCTTTTTTAATTTTATATTTTTTTAATATATATATATTTTTTTATTTCCATATCTTTATAAAAAAACAAACAAAAATAAAACGAATTTCAAACTAAATATCAAACGATGTTACCACTAATTACCTATGCCCATTAAATATGCTTTATTAATACGATTTTGTTTAGTCATCCACAGACAAGAATGCTTCGATGTATCACAGCTTTTCAGTGCGGTGTGTCAGCAACTGCCTCGGCATTTCTAGCCCATATTTCATTTGGCTGCTGCTATGTACACAGGTGAAATTAAAATGCTAAATATTTTCAATATATATATTGCTATATATATAAACTATTAATATTATGTTATTATACTGTTTTTTAACAAAACTGTTATTACATCATAGAATGGTATAACTCTAATTTAATACTGTATTTATTCTGAGCTCTAATATTCTAAATATCGAAAATATTGAGCATTATTTTTGCATTTGTAAACTGACTCCTCTTCGAATCAATTTTTACTATGCGCTATTTATATTATTATCTCATATATAGAGAAAAAATAATTTAAGTGTTACAAGTCTATAACATAGTATGATCAAGAATAGATATTATCAATGCATATAGAAGATGCATGATATACAAAATGGTTTTGACCATCAATATTTCAAGACCGTATATTTACTCATCCTTCTTTCAGCATATTAATATGGCTGTACGTTTTTGCAGAGGAGCAAAAGAAAATTATGTAGTTAGTTAAAATTCAATCGATAGTATCCTGCTGTATTGGCAGCAATGCGGTCGTCTCTTTTGACTAAAATCCTTATCTTTATGTTGTTGGCTGAATAAACCAGAAATTGAATCTCTTTACACATAATGCCTGTATTGTGAGCATCTTTTCAATTAACGTTGTCATCTGTTATTGTTCATGCCTATGCAACCATTTTCAAGATATAAATATATTCCTCCGGGAGGGAGAAAAAGGAAGGCTTGCTCATTCAGTAACTTTGAAAAGAACAGTGACAAGAAATTTGTTCTGAATGAAATAGTAATTAATTCTGATATGTCCAAATAGTCTGACATAATGATAAGTGAATGTGTATTGTGTTGCCATGCACTAGAAAGTTAACAACGGAAAATCATTCAGAAAATGGCAGATTATTCCTCCATCGCTTTAGTTGTAATGAAATGCCACCTCAAGAAGATTAGCAACATTTTTCAACTGCAAAACGGGGGAAGTAAAACAACATACAAACAAATGGTTTTCATTCATAAGGAACTTTCCAGATAATTCAGAGAAATTATATATATATATATATATATATATATATATATATATATATATATAAAATTTTAGTCTGTAAACAATTGGACAAAATTTATAACCCATTGACTTATAATGAGTGCTTTATGCCAAACTTCTAGAGTAAATGTAATATTATAATGACTAATCAATATTAACCCCTAACTGTGCACCAAACAGATACCATAATACTTAGTTCGCTGCATCTTGTCATAACAAAGGTTCATAGAAAATTTCAACCAGATCGGTCCACTAGTTTCCAAGAACTTCTAGAGTAAATATGGTATTGTAATACCTATTAATCCACAACTATGCATTGAATGGGCACCATAATACTTAGTTCACTGCATTTTATCACAACAAACGACCATGCAAAATTTCACTCAGATCAGTTCAGTAGTTTCTAAGAAAAAATGGAGGAAACAGACGGACAGACAGACTAAAAGAAATCTAATATAAATATGAAGAGTTTGAATGCAAAATGTGATGTGTATTTTCAAATAGTTATGCATATTCTAAAACATCTCGTTTCATATCTTTTTCTATTTTTGTAGTTTTTTGTCTTATTAATCTCAAATCTTAATTTTTTTCTGAAACGTTCATTGATTCGATAGGAACCAGTCAATATCTTGTTTTTTTTTAAATTTTTTCCTGTGTTTAATTTGTTTTTCTTTTTCATTTCATCATTCATGTCAGTTGGTCTTCATTATATTTTATTTAATAAGATATTGTGCATTTTATCCTCATATCTCTCTCTCTCTCTCTCTCTCTCTCTCTCTCTATATATATATATATATATATATATATATATATATATATACAATTGTCGTTCTGAAAGTCAGGTCTCCTATTTTTTTGCTAAAAACTAAAACGTTGAAGAGCTACGAAGGCGGAAGTGGAAACATTGATACGAGCAACCTTTTGTGCTCTAGAAGTTATTTTTCTACATAGTCATAACCATTGTGAATGCAACTTTTGCTAGCGATGAACAAGAGCTTTGATGCTTTGGTTGTAAAAGTCCAAAGCATGCTTTGTCACTCGAATCTATGTCACCACTCTAAAATCATCTAACTTTGCTGACATCAACTGCATAGGCTTTGTAAACGTTCAACAGGCGCCGATGAATGTCAATCTGTTCAAGTTCTTCTACACGAAGGAATTCAGTGACGCATCTCTGCTTTTGACCCACGTCGATGAGAGAGGTTGCTTTCTTAAAGTCTCACATTGTCAATATCTGTAACAGAGAGATAAAACTTTTAGCATATGAATGCATAAGTTTAGTCATCATAACAATGCAATTTGCAATCCTCTCCAATCCATTCGGGCAGAATAAAACATGGCAGGCATTACTTTTGAAATATCCCTTGTATATATATTGGTTCGGTTTAGTTAACTCTTTTTGGATTACTTAATGCCAAATTCTGTCATTTATAGTAAACGTTTTTAAGCTTAAAGTTCTTTATATCTTCAGATATTTATTCATAGTGTTTGGTTTTGTTATTTTGTTTTATGGCATCTTGAGCGATTTCGGGTTATTTAATGCCAAATCTAGTCACTTCGGTAAAAGTTTTATATCTTTAAATATTTATTTATGGTATTTGGTTTGGTTGTTTTGTAAAGAAAAATTATTGTTTATTTTATTTTTATTTTGGTCTTTGCAGAACCTGATTGAGTTTTGCAAAGAGTAAGGACCAAGATTTACTGCATTTTAAGTCTGGACAACAGTATAGTCAAACAACCTGATCACTAGGATATATATAATGTAAATATATAAAATGTAAATATATAAAATGTATATATATAAAATATAAATATATGTAAAATATAATTTTTAAATAAATAATTTGTATTTTAGTTCTCAAATTTGTGATTGAGCACTTGATTATTTTCTTTTCAACATATCCCTATACCTTTTTATAACATTCAAATACTACCGTGTTTGAATATATGATTAAGTGGCAGTTTTAGTCATTTAGAACTGCTTTAAAGCTTCATTGTTCACTCATTTTTAGACCAAATTTCAAACAGTTATTACAGTTTATAGACCCCCTTCTCAGCTATATTGTGAAAAAAAAAAATTCAATTTTCGTTCAGTAAAACAAAAGTTATGATGAATTTACTGGTGTTCAAAATCGTAAGATATGTAATGAAGTGAGCGACGCTCTTTATGACTGGTTTCTATAGCAATAACGTTGCTTCAGCGACTACTATAGCTACTAATTCACTGCTGTCGCGGAAAGAGAAGTAACAAGTGAAACAGAGAGAATGAAAGAATGAAAGGGAGATAATTGGGGGATTTTATTAAAAGCAGACAAGTGCCATACATTGTTATTACATATGTTTATGGGGGCAAAAAAATAAAACTGAAATTAAACTAAAAACAAGTGAATTTACTGGAAGCCTGGAAAAATCATGGATTACAATAGAAAAATGCGAGCATGGAAAGTAATATGATTAAGCTTAAACATGGAAAAGTAAAAGACTAATTGTTTAAACTGAAAAGAAAAGGACAAGATATTCTAGTAAAAAACATAATCAATTTATCTTAAAATCTTGCATCATTAAGAATTTTTTAAAATTCAATTCATAACATTATATAATTAATTTTTAATGCTGCAATATTTTAAGTTATAAACTTTTATATATTTTAGTAGAATATCTTGTCCTTTTCTTTTCCAGTTTTAACAACCTGTCCTGTACTTTTCCATGTTTAAGCTTAACCATATTACTTTTTATTCTCGCATTTTTCTATTGTAATGTACACATAATTAATACTATGATTATTTTAATACCTGAAACCACTCATGTTTCATCGTTTTACGAATCGTCAGTGCAGGAAGTTACGATTACAGTCAGGTGGGAGATTCGAACCTGGCCACAAAGCCATCTCTGATTCCATTAGCAAGGAATAAATCACTTGGCCAATGTTAACCACAAGAAACACAATTGAAATTTACCTTTATATAAAGCATAAATATCATTGACGGCGAGAATGATCTTATGATTATGACATCATGATCTGCATATGGTAATATATATATATATATATATATATCAGTATTCCAAAGCCAAATATATATTTATTTTTTCTTTCATAACATATTATAAATGGAAGAATAAATATATTTTTGGCTTTGGAATGTTTACTACTGATATATTTGCTCTGAAAGTGTAAAGGTGCCTTCATAGAGCTTAATTAACTATGCCAATTGGGAAAAAATTTATATTTATCATATTTTGAAAATCGAAAGTATATATATATATATATATATATATATATATATATATATATATATGTATAATTTTAGTCTGTAAACAATTGGCAAAATTTATAACCCATTGACTTATAATGAGTGCTTTATGCCAAACTTCTAGAGTAAATGTAATATTATAATGACTAATCAATATTAACCCCTAACTGTGCACCAAACAGATACCATAATACTTAGTTCGCTGCATCTTGTCATAACAAAGGTTCATATATATATATATATATATATACACTAGCAAGGAAACCCGACGTTATCCGGGATAAAATAAGGATGAACAAATATTCCACTCTCACATACTTTTATTGTTATTGGAACCAGTAAAATCACCAATTTTTTTTAATCAGATCGGTCCATTACCTGCTCTAGTGAGGGATTACCCCTCGTAGTGTACCATAGAGTGATTTAGTCCAAGCTACATTATAGTCTAGATTGCACTGTAGAGAATCTACTGTTGATTTTATAAAATTTTCTGTAAATAATAGCTTCACTTAAAGTTTAAAATGCAAAAGTCAAGTATCATGATTCAATTGTGTTCTAAACAGAAACATTCATTTTGAGTCTACAGTTGATTTTTTAGGCTGGGCTTTTCAGCTTGTGCGGTGATAAAACTTCTCAAATTCACTTGTGATGTTAGATTGTATAAAAGTTTGACTTTCTTCATCAATCAGATTTGTTAGATTATCGATTTTTGATATTTATCAGCCATATTCCAATACAAATCCTACGTAAGAACACATCCAGGCATCAAGTACCTTCAGTGAAATAAAAAAAAATCGGCCCAGTCGTTTCGAAGTCCATTGGAAATTCTCTCTCTCATACACACTTACACATTTACACATCCAGACACAAAGTTCCTTTTAAATAATAATATATATATATATATATATATATATATATATATATATATATATATATATATATATATATATATATATATATAATGGTAGCCGAATGGATTGGGTCTCCGCTAATCGAGCCAGAGATGTCTTGTGTTGCGGGGTTCAAATCGTTTGACTGGTATTAATCGTGACACCCTGTACTGAAGATTCCTGAAAGGATGAAACACTAGTGTCTGTATGTGTTTAATTATTATAGTAAAACATAAGTATGACACTCCCTTTTAAGAAATTCGTTTCTTATCGTTGAGCACTTTCAGTTGAATTGAAGTCAGTCAATTTAGCTCTTATGCATAGATCATCGTATAACGATTAGATCACTGTCTGGCTTACATAAATGAACATTTAAAATTAAGATGTTTAAATTCAACGTTATTTCATGCGGTTAATGGTAGCCGAATGGATTGGGTCTCCTCTAATCGAGCCAGAGATGTCTCGTGTTGCGGGGTTCAAATCGTTTGACTGGCATTAATCGTGACACCCTGCACTGAAGATTCCCGAAAGGATGAAACACTAGTGTCTGCAGGTATTTAATTATTATAGTAAAAAATAATTATATTATATATATATATATATATATATATATATATATATATATATATATATATATACATTAAAAGAAGTTTGAATACTGTTCAGATTTTCATACTCAACACTAACTTCTATATTCATATATAAAGAATTATTTATAGCCGATTGTGCTCTACCAAAGACTTTGTTTCGTTTAATTTACAATTAAGTAGACTATTACCGTTTGATCATGTCAATATAAAACCAGTGCATGCTTGGAGACAATTGTAGATTATGAAATAATCTATGTTAACTTTAAATTATATCAAATAAAGTGTGTTCAATTATTCCCTAATACCGCTAATACTCAGTTTTCATCCAGATATTCGTAAAAATAGCAACCTGTGTCCAATGAATCATATACATGAAATAAGACCAAATTATTGATGTCAAGTAAAACAGATAAATTAAAACTGATTAGTAGAGGTTTGTATAAGAGAAAGCTATCTGTATTTTCAACAATAATTCAAATTAGTTAAACTAGTTATTAGCACTGTTATTTCCCAATATTTATCGTAAAAACAAATTTAGATTTAATGAGCTCAGTATAGGAAGATATGTGCAGAACAAGAGACTCCATTGATATGATCACATTGAGAGCAGATGAGTTAGTAGGAAAAAAGCCAAGAAAAACACAAGGAAATGATAATGCTGAATCTTAGAGAAATAGAGATAAATAAAGATTTGGTTATATCTTAGTTTGGAAGACAGTTTCTAAAAGTCGTCCACCACATGATATTATGTTAAACGGAGTCAAATAGAAGAAGATGAAGACAATGTCGATGATGATGATGATGATGATGATGATGATGATGATGATGATGATGATGAGGAACCTTTATCCAATGAATCATATATAATGAGTGTTGTTTAGCATATAATAAATCCAAATTGTTGATATGCTGTAAAGCATACAAATCAAAACTCAAACCAATCAGCATAGGCAGTAACTTCAAGCTGTATAAATAAAAAACTATATGTAGTTTTCTTTTATCTGAGTGTCGCTCCAGATAAGGTATGAAGCCACTTGTCAAAAGAAACTAATCCAAATAATAAAAAGAGAGATGAAAGTAGAATCATTTCAAGACAAGTCAGATCTAAAAGAAATACCACCACCAGCGTTCAATCCCCTGGACTCTAAACAATCTAACTTAAAAGTACGCCCTTCAAATAGCCCAATATGGAAAGAAGGAATTACAGGGTGGTTAATAAAAAGTCTTCCTTTTTTTAAAACCATAATTTAAATTAGTTGCTGTAATCAGACCTTTCTTTGCTCAGTGTTCATCTTCATAGTTAAGCGATTTTCTCTTTAAAAGTCAACTTTGTATCATTAATAAACTTCATTTTAACACACCTGTCATCATGACCATAATCCAAACCTTTCAATACAAATCAATCAAAACAGATTTAATCTGTTTATTTATCCAGTCATCCATTTATCCTTTTCATCAATTTTTATTTTGGTTTGCTACTGCTCTCCTTTGGAACAAACACAAACATACAAAGCATCTGCCAGTCCTTTCCTGTTATTCTAGGCAGCCACTATAACGATGCATTGTGCAGCTGTCTTTGCAGTTGTATATATATATATGTAAAGGCATTCACTCACTCTAATTTCTAGTTGACATGAAACATTTTCTTCTGTCAAAACTGAGGCCATAAGTCATTCTGATAACATTAAGTGTAGAAAATGGATTGAGAAATATTAACTTAGAAATAAGATTCACGCTTGTGGTTATCTCTCAAGCTGAGTGCTTCTAAATGATACATCAGATATTCAAGACATTGACGAGTTCAAACTCCGGGTTGATCTCCTTCCAGATTAAGTTTACAAATGTGATGCACACATCGTCTTGGACTTTTGTGGTTGTCTATTTTGGATTTCGATTCAACGTTAGCAGAGTTCAGTTTAATAATGAAGAAACATCACTTATTTGCAAATATATTTTTTTACTTATCTATCCTCTCATTTTCATCAAATAAGAGATGCCAATCACTGTGAAATTTCTATTCATAAAAAGATATACACAGATTGTGAGTAATGAAGTTAATATCTCTATATAAAGTTAGGTATGTGTCTATACAGGGTGGAACAATAAAGTTGTCGCCCTAAAGAAAACAGTACTACAGCTTTATTTTAAAACTTGCATTAAAAAATTCAATTCAGGTAACTTGATTATGTAGTAGAGCCGACATCTATTTAATGTAGTCACCTTCAGCCTCAATTATCACTTCGATATGCGTCAGGAACTTGGAGCATGCCTTTTCCACAAGTGTTAGCAAGAGCTCAGCAAATACTTGGTGGATGGCGGCGATCAGGCTGGCTTTGGTGTTGTGGGAGGTCATGTTGGTGATGTTCCCGATGTATGAGCAAACGAAGTAGTCCAGCAGGTTCAGGTCGGGGGAGTTCTACTGTCATACCCGGGGTCTGCCAACGGTCACCTAATTGTACCAAGGGATCATCGCACTCCTCAGCACATTTAGGTATATTTTGGTGTTGACTTTCAAGCTGATTTCAAAGATGTAAGGCGGCATGAGGTGGCTCTCACTTGAAACAACACCAAAGACCATAATCGTGGCCGAAAACTTTGTTTTCATCACCCCGGGCACACCCTTGTTATTTGTGGCAATCCAGCAATGCATTTTGAGGGTACTGGCAATGGTCCTGTTGTCATAACTTGGATTATTAGAGAGCATGAGTTGTATATTGATGTGTCTCTGATTTCGCTTGTAAAATATTGTGTCACTTTCAAATGTGATAGAAGGCTCCTATTGCTCTTGGGATTTGTACACAACTGGCCAACTAGTAGATGGTCTGCAACAAAAAACGAAAAACAAAAACGGTTTTCATCAAACGGAAACGGAATCATGTCACTTTTTTAGGGTGACAATTTTATCATTTATGCCCCTCGACATGGAAAGGTAGCATAATATGGACACAACTTCCCATTTAGAAATTCAGATTTGCATTAAATTTAATTAATAATCATTATATACCAATTAAGCAAGATTCTCTAAATGTTAAATTCTTCTTAAGACACCTATAGTTTTATTAGTTCATCTGTTACATAAATCATAGACACATGTCTGTTTGTTCAAACCGCTATCTGGGTTTTCTGAGCCAATAATCACAACAAGCAAGGGAGATTACTCTAAACGCTTATCCCAGAGGAATAGAATTCTTATATCTTAATGCAAGAGCGATAACTTAATCTTTAGATTTTAGACCTTTTTTTTTAAATTAAATTATGGATTTTGATCAAATTTGGAATAATGATTCTAAACATAAGGCTTGGTACAATTATATATTGATTTTAATATCTGTAAGCGATCATAAAAGTGGTGTAAGATCGTTTTGTTAGGGAGGGAATAAATTTTAAATGTTGGGTTTCTTCTCCTTCTATATATTTCAAGAAACTTAAGTTAAATTATACAAGCAAAGAAAGAAAATAATAACAAAATACAGTTTGTATTATTCGGATTGCTAGTGTCGATTGCTTTTTGTATTGGTAGATTGTCCTTGTTCTTGCTTTGTCAGCCGTGAGTGGATATAAATGCAAAGTAATTTTTAATTTTATTAATTATGGACCTGTGGGAAAATGGATAAACTCCTTTCACACTTTTATAATACTTTTAAAGTTATCTTTGTGTTAAACCACGTCACTCCTCCACACCAACTATTTACCCCAAACTCATGTATGATGGATTTTCTTCTTCTTCTACTCCGTCTTCTTCATTTTTTTTTATTCGTCGTGCCATGATTTCAGTACTGCCAGTTTGCCGAGCATAACGCATCAGTTCACAAGTTATATGCATAACAAAAACAACACAGACATATGTATTGTTGAACACGGTTGTATATGTGTTGTTAAGATAATGTCGTTCATGTCTACTTCTGGGCTTAACTTTTCATCTCTCAAATTTAGTCTTAGGTGTTGAGCCCTGTAGCTGATCTGGCTGTTGGAACCATTCACTGCCAATCTCTTCACCCATCTTCACCAACAGTTAGTGTCCCTCAAATATATTTACTCTTGACCGGAAATCCTAGATGTCCGTTTTTTATCAGTTACTACCACAATTGGCTGTATTCGCTTGCTCCTCAGTTCAACTTCATCAGAAACTAGATACTTCCTTCTGAATTCTCTATATGATCTCTCCCTCCGGCTATTAATGCCTTACTGTATGAAGTGTCACTTTGTGTAGTGTAATACGTTTATTACTTTTATATTATCATTTATTTCCAAGCTAATATCTCCCAATAGTTCTCATTATTGAATGGGAACAGTCTGTAATATCACACTAACGAGTTGATTGGAACATAACAGGTGGATGCTTGCAATCCCTATACATACGGATTTCAAGTGCTGACAATATTTTATTTTACTATTAGGTCACTAGTTATCAAGCCAAGAGCTCTTCGGTGATAAGGTTTGACATGAAATGATTCTTAGTCGAAAGATAAAGAACAATATGGGTGTGCTAATCTTTAAAAATGATGGAGAGAATATGTACAAACTTGAAATTGCCTTAACATATATTATTAATGTATTATTATTATTATTATTATTATTATTATTATTAGTAGTAGTAGTAGTAGTAGTAGTAGTAGTAGTAGTAGTAGTAGTAGTAGTAAAATGTGATATGTTATCTGATTTTGCAATTTTTGTTTTTAACAGTTATATTTTCTGTAAATTTTGTATTTCTTTTTCATTTCTGAAATGTTAAAATATAATGTTTGTTTCTTTTCTTGAGCAAGATTATTCATCAAACTAAAACCTAAAAGAACCTTCAACTCTCATCGAAATTTGACAGATAGAATTCCTTCTGCATTTTACTTGCAGCATTTCACGTGAAAGTGCTAACAGATATATGTGCTTGCAGGTGTTTAAAGTTTTGAATTTTAATCAGGTTTCACTGCTGATTAACAGCTTCACAAGCAATGTTTCCATCAGCGGCAGAAGATGAAGTAAAAAAAAAAAGCAACACTCAAAATAAAATCATCTAGATGGTAATCTTATGAAACAAATCATCTGCTGACTTGTAGAGGGGGCTCTGGAGTTTCTATATCTAACAGAAAGTAATAGTTTAAGAAGGAGAAAGCATGTTGATCACTTAACCTGTTTAATGTCACCTGAAAAGATTTATGGTTTAAAATGTTTCATTACATTCACATTGCGTTTCGAAAAATTAGCAATTCTTCATATATTTTTATCGTCAAACGGTTATATAAATCATTAAATATGTTATATATTAGAGACCTTACGTTTGTAGAAAATAAGTTAACTAGTATGAATTTTGACAAGAGTCACATTAAGTGCATCATGATAACCCAAATCAGCAAAACAGAATCATTCCCAGAATTGAATGAAAGATGAATTACAAAGTACGGGCAGATGTCAAACGACAAAACAGGTGTCGAATGATATGCGAATATGACGAATTGCATGGCGTTTTCGAGTGAGCGAAAACTAAGGTTTTCAGATCAGTTTCTTGGGGGAAACCATAGGGACAAGTTACGGTCCATGATATAAAATCTGATAATCTCAACAAATGTTATTTCGATGTCTGTCCGTCTACGTCATTTATATCTTATGTTAGAAAGTTATGTTCAAATTTTAAATCTTAATCAAATAATTATTAAGATAACATTGTTAATCTGTGTGAGTGATCTCCCCTGAAAAACTCTTCCCGCTGGTGAGGAGGTTTCCGGTCGGAAGTTGGGTAGCGGCCATTGTTGTAGATACTCGGTAGTTAGTAAGGAGTCGAATAAAATATTCTCTCCGTATTCATTGTCGAAGTCCGTCATTTATATGTTTATATATTTCTTTATACATATTAACAGTCCTGTATTTTTCTACTAACACTGGTAGCAGTGAAAAATGTAACTCTGGCTTCAAAACACATTTCACCGCCTGTCTTAAAGACAAATACAGCACGTGGAAAAAAGGAATGCGTATCTGGGAAATGGCCACGTCGCTTGACAAAACAAAACGCGCCCCCATAGTATTTCTTTCTCTGGAATGAATACCCAGAGAAGCTGTATTGGAATTAGATGTTGCGACTCTTAATTCTGAGGATTGAATGGCCAAATTATATGAAAAATTAGACACCCTTTTTTTTGGAAGATATAAACCAATCGGCCTTTCTGGCCTACGAGACTTTCGAAGGATACCGGAGACAACCCGATACATCAGTGGAAGACTTCCTTATTAACTTCGGCCGGCACGTTGCCAAGTTGAAAGATTTCAATATTATCCTGCCTGAACCGGTACTTGCATTCAGGCCATTAAAGAGTGCATCCCTCTCCCCTGAAAATGAAAGACTAGTCAAGGCGACAGCCGGCGAACTGACACTCGTTTCCATGTCGGTCCATTTAAAGAAGATTATGCACAGACAGCTATGAATTCAACACCCGTTGTGATTAAGAAGGAATATGTTATTGCCTACACTGAAAATAAAAACGAACCTAGCGAGGTGTACTATGGTCACTCTTTGCACCGCAGTGATTCGCATTTTAGTAGTCGGCGAGGAAAAACACATCGCGGCGGAAAATGACATAACAATAACAACAACAAAACGCGCTGCCGCTGCACTGACAAAAACAAAATGAACCCGCTAGGACCTGCTGGCAACACGGCGGTGTGTTTTAAATGTGGATGCAAATTTCACTGGTCATACGACTGCCCTTATGTCGACGATACCCGGGACAAACATGAGGAGGTGAACATGAAAGTTATATGTCTCTGGCTAATATTGTGCTGATGAGTCAGCAAAAACGGGAGGCAAATGGCAACACGCTTTTGGGTGAAACACTTGGTTCGGCTGTCCTAGATAGTGGTGCATCTGGCACTGTTTGTGGAACAAAATGGTACGAGTGTTTTCTCGAAACATTAACAGAAGAACAAAAAAACAATTATGAGAGAAGGAGGAAGAACCTTTAAGTTCGGCGATGGAAATAAACTGAACTCTCTCTACAATGTGACTCTACCATGTGTCATCGCTGACATTGATGTCAGTATCGCTACTGATGCTGTGGATTCTGACATTCCACTTCTCCTAAGTAAAGAAGCCATGAAAAGGGATGGGATTTGTCTCAATTTTGAACATGACAGCGTGACGATGTTGAAAAAGAAAATTCCGTTGAAATGTACATCATCTGGTCATTATCACCTCCCTATTACCAGACCCCTACCAGATAGAGGTAAACTAAAATACATTCTCCTTGTTAAAGAAATCTCTAAAAACAAAGCAGAAAAATTTTAAATTGCAACTAAATTACACAGACAATTCAGTCATCCCAGTAGTAAGAAATTATGTGATTTAGTTAGTAACGCAGGAATAAGAGATCCCGAATTTATTAAAATTTTACAAACACTTCCAAATTCTTGTGAAGTGTGTATTCGCTATAAAAAAATGAACCTAGACCTATCGTTGGATTCCCATTAGGATCTTATTTTAATGAAACCGTTGCTATGGATATTAAAGAGATTTATGGTAACAAAGTACTGCACCTGATTGAACATGCTACCGGATACAGTGTCGGCGTTAGGATTCCTACTAAATAAAGATCAGACATCATCAGTGCTATATTTAAACACTTGATAGCGTATTTTGGGACTCCTGGATCTATCTTAACCGATAATGGTAGGGAATTTGATAATGACTCATTTCATGACATGGCACAGAATTTGAATATCGTTGTGCGTACCACCATTGCTGAAAGCCCATGAAGTAATGGCTTAAACAAACGACACAATGGAATATTGGAAGAGATGGCAAAAAAAAAACGTTAGAGGGCACAAATTGCAGTTTTGAGATAGCACTAGCATGCGCTATAAGTGCAAAGAATACGCTTCATAGTGCGCATGGATTCAGCCCTAATCAGCTGGGGGTTTTTAATGATAAACTCCCTGCATTAGAAGGTGTCTCTACCACTGAGATTGTTGCTAGTAATTTCAATGCCATGCATGCAGCTAGAAAACAATTTATGATGTGTGAGTCTTCAGAAAAATTAAGACGTGCACTTCGGCATCAAGTTAGGACGAGTACAACACAATCCTAAAAAAATTGTGATGTTGTTTTCTATAAGAGATATTTCTGTGATAGATGGTTTGGTCCAGGAACTGTCATAGGGTGGGAGCCCAAGCAGGTACTTGTTAAACATGGAGGCGCATACGTAAGAGTGCACCCATGTCTATGATTCTGTACATTCATCAACGCAAATTTTGGATAAGAGACTTCGCATAGAGATGGCTATTTTAAGAGAAATGATTGACAGAAAAGAGATTGTAGAGATCTCTTGGATATCAACCGACCTACAAATTGCGGACTCCTTGACAAAGAAAGGAGTGCCATCATTCAAGATCCTTGGGTTCATATCCGAACCAAAGGAATCGTCTGTATGATGTAAATACCCTGACCCCTTTTTTTCTTTTGCAGATTACATGATACCCAACTGATAAGAACAGAAGAGAGGAGAAGAACTGTTAATCTGTGTGAATGATCTCCCCTGAAAAACTCTCCCCGCTGGTGAGGCGGTTTCTGGTCGGAAGTTGGGTAGCGGCCATTGTTGTAGATACTCGATAGTTAGTAAGGAGTTGAATAAAATATTCTCTCCGTATCCGTTGTCGAAGTCTATCATTTATATGTTTATATATTTCTTTATACATATTAACAGTCCGTTTTTTTCTACTAACAAACATTATTCTCTCTCTGTTTAGTGAATGCTCTCCAAATAAAAACCTTGAAGAAATCTCAGCAAGCACACCCCCTTGTGTTTTTTATGCATGAGAAGTTAGCTGGTGCGAATTTTACAAGGGTCACATTTAGTACATATCAGGATGACGCTAATTTGCAAACAGAATCAATTTTAGAGACAGGTGACAGGGAGTTGATGTTGGGGCCAGAAGTTAAACGCCATAGACAAAACAGGAGTTGAACACTAAAGATATGGCGAATAAAGTCATGGTTTTTGAGCCAGAGAAAACGAAAAGACCAGCAATGTATAAACACTACCCGTGTATATAAAAACGTTTATTTGCTTTATTGATTAGTGACGATGAAGTCACTGGAGACGGTTTTGATATCGCTTAGGTTTTTGAAGCATTTCTCATGCAGAAAGTTGTCAAAATTCTTGAAAAAGTGATAGTAGGTGAGATGTCTGGAGAGGAGGCCATCAAACAGTCAGCATGACCTTCTTTTGGTGCAACTCTGGCTTCAGAAAGGGTTTTGAAGCTCCGTCAGTGCCTAACCACTAAGCTGAGCATTGCAATTATCGTAAAGAACTCACTTTACATCACACGTCACAACCCAGTCAGGAACTCAGTGCTTGAGAGATAAAAAAGTTTAATGGAACATTCGAATATCTATGTATCTCATATAGTGTTAGCCCCGGGTTGTGGGCCCCTTGACTTCTGAGAACTTCGACTGAAGTAAAATACAACAAAAAGAAACGGGTCGTTGTTGTTGCATAAAAGAAGGGAAGATGGTTTGTTGTCATACAATTCGTGAGGCAGCATTTATGAAGTTTTTTTTTTCCAATCTTTTTCAAGTGGTTAGAAATCGTCGTATATGCTACATCTAATTCAGAACAAGTTTTCGAACAGTTGTGGGTGGATTGGCTTCGACTAAAGCTGTTAATTGATCGTTGTCAAAATCTGATGGCCGAATAATACACTCATCATCTTCAGGACTCTCATCGCCGCCACAAATTCCTTAAACCATCATCATGCTGTATGTTGAATAGTGGTTCCTTAGCCAAATGCTTCATTGATATCGCGAGCCATTTTACCAGCTTTTTGGCCTAACTTGAATCAAGAAAATTGTGCGAATTTGCTTGTTTTATATCTTGTATTCAACGTTCTGAAAAGAATACCTACTTGTTTTAAAATGACTGTAATTTAAACGATTAGATAGAGCGAGAAACGCTCTTTAAAATGATATATAAAGTAAACTATCATAACGAAAAATTATTTGAAAATACATAATTTTAAATCAAAATTCTGCAAGAACTTTCTTTTCAACCTAATATAATGAAAAGGTAGCTTTAGCAGACCCACACTTGAATAACTACCTGTGTATAGGTACTGATAATCTAGTTATAAAGTATGATATAATAGGGGTGTTACCTTCCCCTTACGAGCGATCGATAAACCAAATAAAGTCTTTTTATACACACAGAATGTTTATACAATGTCTTTTTATTCTCAGCATCATCACTTCTTTTCATCTTCGACCCGTTTTATGGGTGGCCGTGTCATCTAGTGGTTGTAGATTTTTTCATTTTTTTAACTTAAACAAATAAACTTCTTGTGCATGAAGAACATAAGGAAGAGATTTGCTGAATATCAGTAACATACGCTGTGGTTATCAATTTCTATATCGTTTGGATGTGTCTTATTTGCATGATCCCTGTGTAATAAATTGCGAACAGACGGGCTTACCTGACAAACGCTCGAGGTGTGCACTCTGCAAAGCAGGCATGTCCAAAGAAAAATGGCAAGATGGCGGCGGCCGGTTAATATTGCCAAGTAATCACGCAAAATCTCGTGTTCTCTCGCACACACGAGAGTTCAGCTTAGCATAAAAACGGATCACTGTGAGCAAGAAGGGGGAAGGAAAAACGTAGTCAAGACAAAGACGACGCTTCTGACGACTGAGAAGAAAAAAGAAGAAAAAGAGCAAGAGGAAGAAGAGAACGATACATGAGAAGACGAGGTGTGTGCGGTTTTGAGTAAATTGAAACAGACAGAAAAAAAACTCTGATTACAAGCTATTTCGGCTTTGGTATGGAGAAATTTGACATCAGATTAATTCCGGAATTCGATGGCTCCCCCACTGGTCCCTCGGTGGTTGAATGGCTGGAAAAGGCTGAGCGCGTTTGCCGGTTGTGCAAGATTAAAGACCCAGCTATGGTTATCCCATTGAGACTCACTAAAGGGGCTTATGCCGTGTACCAGCAGCTAGGGGAGGATCCGACCATGGAGCAGATTACACAAGCGCTATACGGGGCATTTGGTACAGACCCTTTTGTCGCCTGGAGGCAGTTTTCCAAACGCCGACTTGGGCCGGGAGAGACAGTGGATGTCTACATGGCCGACTTGAAAAAGCTTGCCACTCCCTTCGGCGGTGCAAGTGATCGCATATTGGCATGCGCCTTTTTGTCGGGACTTCTGGATGAGGCAAGTCGACTGCTGCGAGCATCGTCAAGACTCACTGAGATTGGATTGGAGGAGTTATTGGCGAGAGCACGAAACATCTTGAAAGACGATCGAGAACTAGTCTCTGCAGCTGTTGACACTCTGGACTCGCCAACGAAGGGTCTACGATGCTATACCTGTGGTGGCCCCAACCACTTTTCCAGAGACTGCAAAAGCGGTACAAGGCGCACCCCTAATTATGGAGCACGACAAGTAATACGGTGTCACCAATGCAATAAGCCAGGCCACATAGCGCGGAATTGTTCGGGAAACGGGCAAGGGGAGGATGCCGCAGCGCTAGCACCCTCCCCAACGCGGCATTGAACAAAGCGCTGCCTGCAGTAACAGTTCAAGTTGATGGATGTGAACGTTCAGCGCTGGTTGACACCGGCTGTACCCAAACCCTTCTTCGAAAGGAATATTGCGCCACATGGAAGAAACGAAGGATCCCTGTACTTACTGTCGGCCAAGGCTCATTGGTGTGTTGTGGGGTCAGCGTTGTTCATATCAGCATTGGCAATGGCTCTCCGGTTGCTGTGACGGTGTTAGTGGTCGATGGGGAGCTGCTCGGATATGACCTTCTCCTTGGAATGGACGCTATCACACAGCTAGGCGGAATTACTGTGAACGGCGCCGGTGATGTGAGCTTCTCTCGACCAAACAAACAAATGTGTGCAGCAATCACTCTCGATGAGCCCGACTTCCATGCAGAATACGATAAGGGCACAAACACTTGGACAGCATCCTGGAAATGGGCAGGCGACCAGCCACCAGTGTCATTGCGGAATCGACTTACAGAGTATCCCCCTCCTGCGTGGCTTAGGGGGCAGTACGAGGCAGAACTTCAAGTGTGGCTGGATAATGGCTGGTTAGTTCCATACCCAGAGGATGAGCTCGGGCCCCCGCGGGGGCTAATTCCCCTGATGGCTGTCAGACAAGAGAACAAGCAGAAAGTTCGACCTGTTCTTGATTACCGGGAACTTAATGAATACGTTGACCCACACACTGCGGGGGCTGATGTCTGTGCTCATAAACTACGGGAGTGGCGGCGGCAGGGTGCGGAAGCAGCCATACTGGACTTGCGAAGAGCGTACTTGCAAATACGTGTTGAGAAATCGCTGTGGCCGTTCCAGACGGTGGTGATCAAAGGAACTCACTATTGTTTGACCAGGCTAGGATTCGGCCTGAATGTAGCCCCTAACATCATGACAGCAATCATGCAGGCGATCCGGCGTCAAGATGAAGCGGTACAACATGCGACATCGTCGTATATAGACGACATTTTTGTCAATGAGAGCCTCCTGTCTGCCCAGGCGGTCAAAGAACACTTCGAGCACTTCGGATTGTCGTGCAAGGAGCCGGAGCGGCTACAGGACGGGGCGAAAGTGCTCGGACTGCAGGTGAGCGGAAGTGCAGATGGCCTTCAATGGGGAAGGAGTGGTGAAATCCCGGAAATCCCATCTACCATCACACGTCGGAGCACGTTTGCCATTTGCGGAAAATTGGTGTGTCACTTCCCTGTGTGTGGGTGGCTCCGAGTGGCTGTAGCAGCCATAAAGCGACGGGCAACTTCTATGTCAACTGGATGGGACGATGAGGTGCATGATCCTGCCCTGCGAAGCATGCTGGTGGAAGTTGTGACCAGAGTGACCAATGATGACCCTGTACGGGGGAGCTGGTGCGTCGATGGGAGTGAATTTACAGTTTGGGTAGACGCCAGCTCACTTGCCCTTGGCGTTGCTCTGGCGGTCGACGGAAGGATAATAGAAGATACCTGCTGGCTTTGGCCAGAGAATGACGCCAAGCATATAAACCTAGCTGAACTCGATGCTACACTGAAAGGAGTCAATCTAGCGCTTCAGTGGCAGGCTAGAATCTTCACATCATCACGGATTCCACGTGTGTGCATCGGTGGATGACCAATGCCTTGAACGGAAAAGCACGTCTGACAACGAAGGCGTCGGCCGAAATGTTGATCCGGAGGTGGCTTGCTACCCTAACCGAAACCACTAAGGAATACGACTTGGTCATAGATGTGACACTGGTGCAGTCCTGTTTGAATCAGGCGGATCGTCTGACCAGAGTGCCACGCCGTTGGCTAGACCTGCCAAAAGAAGTGAACGAGTCAGCACCTGTAAATTGCGCTTCAGTGGGACATAGACTCAGCCCGGAGCATATTAATGATGCCCATTGCCAAAGCGGGCACCCCGGTGTAAACCTAACGCTTTACTTCGCCAGATTGGTTGACCCCTCTGTGTCTCCGAGGGCTGTGAAATCTGTTGTGGGAAGCTGCAACACCTGCCGATCGATCGACCCAGCACCTGTCCGGTGGAAGAAGGGAATACTCAGTGTGAAGCGTAATTGGGATAGGATTGCGATGGACATAACGCACTACAACGGGAGGCATTTTTTGACGCTTATCGACTGTGGACCATCTAGGTTTTCATTGTGGCGGCCCCTTTGCCGGCAGGATGCGGCTGCCATTATCCATGAGTTGGAAGGTGTGTTCCTCGAGCGTGGCCCTCCTTCTGAGATACTCACCGACAATGGCCCCGCTTTTGTTAGTGAGCCGTTTAAACAGTTTGCAGATGGCTGGGGTGTCCATCTGCGTTTTCGGTGTGCCCATGTTTCCAGTGGAAATGGGATTATTGAGCGCAATCACAGAACTGTTAAGACAATCGCAGCGCGGAAGGGGTGTACGGTACCTGAAGCAGTCTATTGGTACAACGTCACCCCTAAGGACGATGTTTCACCCTCCACCGCGCCAGCCAATGCGCTACATACATACCGTGTCAGGGTGAGAGGTTTGGAGAGCAGCTCACTACCCGAACCGGAGCCACCACAAAAGAACATAAAAGAGGGAGATGTCGTCTGGGTTAAAAAACCCCGAGGCCAGTGCACGACTCGCTATGGAACCGGTCATGTCACTGAAGTGATCAGCCCGCAGGCGGTGCGAGTTGATGGAGTACCTCGTCATATTAAAGATTTAAGATCAGTATTCCAAACGCAGCTGCCGCTTGACGAAGATAGTGAAATTGAATCCGTGACCAGCGACCCATCATTCTGGTTCATGACGGCTTCAACGCACAGCGACACTGAGAGTGGTAGCCTTCAAAGTACTGACCCTCCTGCTGATGATGAAGACCCGGACAGTGATACTGCGATGCTCAGCTTTAGGTTCGCCGACCTTCGTGTCACGGAAGACAGCGCAGACGATGATGAAGCCCCGAATCCCCCTCTCCGAAGAAGCACTCGAAGAAAAAGGCCACCGCCTCCCTGCTCTTTCTGTGATAATGAGATCAGGGGGGAGTGTGTAATAAATTGCGAACAGACGGGCTTACCTGACAAACGCTCGAGGTGTGCACTCTGCAAAGCGGGCACGTCCAAAGAAAAATGGCAAGATGGCGGCGGCCGGTTAATATTGCCAAGTAATCACGCAAAATCTTGTGTTCTCTTGCACACACGAGAGTTCAGCTTAGCATAAAAACGGGTCACTGTGAGCAAGAAGGGGGAAAGAAAAACGTAGTCAAGACAAAGACGACGCTTCTGACGACTGAGAAGAAAAAAGAAGAAAAAGAGCAAGAGGAAGAAGAGAACGATACATGAGAAGACGAGGTGTGTGCGGTTTTGAGCAAATCGAAACAGACAGAAAAAAAAAACTCTGATTACAATCCCAATGGAAAAAACTGACTCGAAAACCTGGTTTTCTCCTGCTCGAAAACGTGACATCATGTCATATCCTCATGTTGTTCGACTGTTTTATCTATGGATTTTGACCTCTTACTTCTGTTTTATCACCCATCGTTTATTCAATCCTGAGAAAGATTCTGTTTTACAGACTTAAGTTATCTTGACCTGTACTAATGTGACCCTTATCAAAATTCACATTTGTTAAGTTAACTGCTAGTTACTGTCGTAGGGTCCCTGTTATGTAACAGGAGGTGTAGTATATGGGGGAAAGAGAGCCGGTTATCCTAAGCTGCAATATTCACTTTTTGCCTTCCTTTTTCTAATGATCCGTTCAAAGCAAAGTTAGTTTTTTATTTGCTTAATTATCCGTTTCATGTATGATTAAATTAATTTGAGAATAGTTTTTATAATTATTAATATTTTGTAAGTTATATACGTTTTAAATTTATCGTGTTAGTATTAATCCGTGTATTTCGGGGTAGTGCTGCAAGAAGCCCTTTTCTTGTAAGTAAGAAAAACATTAGATAGACTGAGATTCGAACCTTGTGAGCAAGGTCCAGAAATAGATTCAGAAAGGAATCTGCCATTCTTCAGTTTCACATAAAATAGTTTAGAGATGTTGTTGGAAAAGGAATTTTAATTTTTCAATTCTTTTTATGAAAACTGAATTAAAATAAGATTAGAGAAAATAAAGAACAATGCAATTAAAATATGTTGAAAAATAGGTTAGGTTGAAAAATAGATTAGTGAGAATTCTTTGTCTGCAGAAATGGTTTGGGAACATGTGTTAACCACGTATGTTTAGGCCACATGAATTTTCACGTGAGTGGGTCACGTTGAGAACCATACATGACGTCATAGCAGAAAAGCAGATTCTCAATATAGTTTGCTAGTTTAAGTGAGATTAGGAGACAGAGAGAGACGGAGCCCAGAGTCAAGTCCGGATCGAATCAGAGGAGGGTCCCCCTTTAGAAGCGAAGGGGAAAGTTTTAAACATGTAGAAACAACTTTGAATTCCTGGATGTGATCATCATTTTGACCGGTCCAATGGAATAAAAGAACATCTCATATTTTTGTAACTGCCGTCTTCGTGTCGTCTTTCTACTAAATTGAAGGTAATGTGGAATCATTTTATATGAACTTTGTTCCCACTTATCTTTATAATGAACTTTGTGTATAACTCATCTAAGTAATGTGTCCCCCTCTCCATCTAAGAAATGTGTCCCCCTCTCCATCTAAGAAATGTGTCCCCCTCTCCATCTAAGTAATGACTATCCCCTCCAGTGTTAAAGAACTGATCAATCTCTCTCCACTCTAATATATGTTAAAAGAAGAAACATCCACAGAACTGTAAAAGGTATAAATGTCTTCTTTCTTCCCCCCCCTCTGTAATATCTGTATAAATGTATCTTCCCCTCATCAATATGAATGTCACCATCTGTCTCTCTCTCTCTAATATGGTCTCCTATGCAACAGTAGGTATGACACACACACACACACACACACACACACACACACACACACGCACACACACGCACACACATAACGTGTATTTACAAATAAAGAATTCAAGGCAAATATTAAATAAAAATCCAAGTTTATTTGTAAAGTGAAAATTTACTTTTGGATGAAATCTTTTACATTCATTAGAGAAAAGTTATCTTTTTCTCAGTATCAGTCTCAAATTAGGATTTTGAACACAATATAGAAATAAACTAGTGACAAAGCATTTTGGAAATTTTTCGTAAAACCTATTACTATTACTGAAAGCAAATAGTAACTTATATTTAGAAATAAAGAAATAAAAACAGTGAAACTTATTACACTGTATAAAGAACTATAAGAAATATAAACTAAAATACTCACGAAGTACTTAAAACTCATAGGAAACGCGAATTTATCAGCTAACAAAGCGTTTTGGATTAGTAAATTAAGCTTCAGTGATAGAATGCAAATACTCTTTATTATAAAAATAAGTTTTTGAATATCCCGTGAATACTGTAGATAATCAAGGAAGAAGTGGAAAGCAGAAACTGTCAAGTTGTAAGAAAACATATTTGAAATCATTTTTTTTTCTGCAGCAGAAAAGATTCTTTTGAATTTTAGATAAATGTGAATGCTATAGTATTAAATGCATTTTGTTTTAAATGTTTCAATAGTTCCTTAAATTACAATACATTTGGTTGCGGCTTTAAAGTCAATAAAAAACTTGTGTGTCACAGCAAATCAGTTTTGACTTACATCGAAAAGAAATACACTGAGGACATCGCAAGGCTGCTGCAAAGAACTCGGGTAACATATATCACAAAGCAACCATTCGTCCATGCATGGAGTACTATTGCCACATCTAGGCAGGTACATCTACAACTAGTTTCTCCCTTTTAGACAGAGCCTCCAAAATTCTCAAATCTAATAGATCCCGCACTATCAGCCAAGTACTTTAATAGAATGTGCTTTGATGAACTCATAGCACTTGCACTCCCTCAACGTACATACTCTTGGCTAACCTGATAAGACAGAAAATCCCACCATTTCAGTGTTGAGGTCCTTAGATTCAAGAAATCTGTCTACTTTAATAGTTTCTTCCCATGGACTGTTAGACTGGAATTCCCTCCCCACTTCTTGCATTGTACTAACATGACGAAGTTTAAATGTAATGCAGATATCTTGTGGCTTAAGTTCTAGGTAGACATGATCCTAATTAGTATTTCCACACACCCAAGTGGCAATATGTCTTGTTAGGAAAAAAAAAAGTAAAACAAAATATTAAAAGCAGCAGCAACGAATATTTTTCTTACATATCAATTTATGATTGGACAAAAGTTACAATTTGGCAAGTTTTTTCAGCCAATCACAGTGCAAGAAGCATTCACTTATAAATATTTATGTATAATATAAAAACCTAAAATACCGTTTTTCTCTTTTTTCTTCTGTTTCCTTGCAGAGAGAAGACACATAGCTACGACTCATTTTGTCTAGGCCTTTTGGGGCGAAATATCTTCAACTAACGCAATGTGAGACTCATTAACTACTAAACATAGCAGCAGTATATATGTTAAAATGGTCTTTGTGTTATATATGAGTCTTATTATTATCATTATTGTTCTTGATGTTCGTATTTCTTGTTGTTACTGTTATTGTTGTTAAGTCTTATTAAAAGAGATTTATTAAGAGAGAGTTTGTTTAAGAGTTTGTTGTTGTGTCTTAGAGAGATGTTGTAAGAGAGATTGTTGTTAAGAGAGATATTGTTGAGAGACTAAGAGAGATGTTGTAAGAGTCTTAGAGTCTTAGAGAGTCTTAGAGAGAGTTTTATTAAGAGGGATGTTGTGAGAGAGATTGTTCGTTTTATAAAGTTTTTCATATATATAAAAGTTCATACTTAGAAGTGTAGATATGAGATGTAGAGTTCACATTGAAGATATGAGATGTGTATGTCAAGACATTTTATAACACAGATATATAGACATATAATAACAATTTTCACTTTACCTTTTGGTAGAATTACAACACAAAGACGACGTTTATAAAAACACATGATGGGTTTATTTCTTCTCACAACCGGCCATGGTTTTCTGAGTCAAGAATTCAAAGCTTCACATTCTAAGTTTCAAAAGTGGCCGTCTCGCTTCTAGACGTTCGAATGTCCATGTCTGGACTGTCGTCTGTCGTCCTCAGACTCTCTCTGACTCTCTCCCAGTTTCTCCTCAGTTCTCTCAAGTTTCTAACTATATCGAGAACTTCCCATTTTCCATGACGAACTGCACGTAACATACATAAGATGTAAAACATGTGTCTTCTTTCACGTGTTCTGGACATGCGTGTCCAAAACTTTTTCCTTTGTTTACAAAAGGAATTTTAACCTATATTCCCTGTAACCTATTTTTCCAATATGTTAAAAACATGTTTATTATATTATCTTGTAGTTGCATTCTTTCAATTGAATTTTTCATAACAGAATTGACAACGCACAATCTTTTCTTGAAACTATTTTATCTCTAAGCTAAACAATCGTTTGTTTTACATTCCATTTTCTAATTCTCTCTCATAATCTATTTCTAAACCTAATTTACGAGGTTCGAATTTCGTCTATTCTATTTCATTTTCATTTTAACTAAATCTCTCTATTTTTATATTTACATGAAAAGGGGACAGCCCTTATCATGTAACATTTGCATGTTTATTTATTATTTATTTAATCGTTTACATTTACTTCATTTTC